>NC_080687.1:11068453-11205953 GCF_030445035.2 Dasypus novemcinctus | reverse complement strand
TTTGACTTCTCTTTTCCAGCCTCCTGGCAGAAAGCACCCGGAGGGATCCTGGCCTTGCAGGACTCAGACACCGGCCAGGGCTGTTCTTGGGGGGCCACTGGTTGGCCTGGATGGAGATGCTGTTGGCTCGGCCACCAGGGGGGCAGCTTCTGTGGGTGTATTTCTTCTCCCCGGCCACCACTCCTTACCCCAGAAGACGGAGGAAGGGAGAGGAGACAGCGCTGAGCCTCCATCCCTTGCCAACTCTAGGCAAAGCTCCCCTCTGGCTAGGGAATAAGATGCGCAGGCAGAGGCGAGGGGCCGCCGCGGCCATGGGCGACAGTCTAGCGCCCATGGAGGCAAAGCAGGGTCCCAGCCTCGCCAGTTCCTTCAACGCCCCACTCCACCCCCCCAACCCCAAGGCTGCAAAGGCAATGCTTGCCCGCACCTAGAAACCTAAGGGGCCAGGAAGACGGAGGAAAGAAAACTCTCCTCTGAGGCCCACGGGGTGGCACTTAGAAGGCAAGGACGGTGCCTGCCCGCTGTCCCACGCCTCCTCTTCTCAGCTTGCGGCCCTTTGCACGCCCTTCTATGGTTCCTGTTTACTTCAATCAGCTATTTCATCCTATCTAGGCAAGGCTGCCATCAGATAAGCGCCAGTGGCTCGCTGGATCAGAAAAGGATTGCTGTTAGACAGTCTGGAGGTGCGAGACTCTGTGAGCTTGGTTTGCAGCTGGAGAGCAACGAGCTCAGATAAAAACAGTGAAATCCGCGCCCGGGCACAGGGCGAGCGCGGCTCCCTGAAAGCCCAGCTCCGGGCTCCGGGAAGTGCCCCAGGAGGTTCAGCAGCTCAGCAGGCCTCCTCCGTTTTACCCTGGGTCAAAGCATCTCCTTGGAGGAAGAGGGAAATTCAGCAAAGCCGGAACTCCGGCTGAGCGCGGCGCCGGCCTGGGAACCGTGAAGCCGCAGCGCCCCCTGCCAGTGCGCGGGCGCAGCGGCCCGCAGGCTTTCCCGCGTGGGGGCGCCCCGAGCCGCCCAGGCCCGGGAAGAACCTCTCAGGGTCCCCAGGAGCAGGCTGGCTCCCCCAAAATCTGGAGCGTATCCGGAACTGGCGGTCCCTGCTCTGTCATCCCTACCTCCCTCCTCCCCACCCGCTCAAAGACGGGACCTGGAGCCCCGGGCGACTGGACGCCGTCCTGGTAGCCATTCCGTTTGCTACGGTCACCTCGATGACTTCTCGGAGACTAGAACCGAAAGCCTAACTGTATTTATGCTTACTCTGGGTCGTGGGCTAAAGGAAACATACTCACAAAAGGCCTGCCCTGAACCCCAAGTTTGAGAGTGTCACTCGATTAAAATTCCCAAAGATGGCAAAAAATCAGACCCCACTCCTAAGGCGACTTGGATCCTCAACTCCTCCCAACCCAGTGCCCATCCCACCCCCACGCCATCCCGGATCCCACATCTATTTCTGCTCTAGCTCTTCCACCAGAGTTCCAAAGTGTTTTCGCTATCTTTACAATTAAAAAGAGAATTCATATTTGAATTTGTCACATTAAAACACATTTCTGGGAGGCAGATGTGGCCCAAGCAGCTGAGCTCCGGTCTACCATATAGGAGGTCCAGGGTTCAATACCCAGGGCCTCCTGGTGAAGGTGAGCTGGCCCGTGTGGTGAGCTGGCCCATGCAGAGAGCTGCCCTGCATGGGAGTGCTGGCCCATGCGGAGTGCTGCCCTGCATGGGAGTGCTAGCTCACGCAGAGAGCTGGCGCAGCAAGATGATGCAATGAAAAGAGATACAGAGGAGAGGTAATGAGAGGCGTGGCAGACCAGGGAGCTGAGGCGGCACATGAGAATGATCACCTCTCTCCCACTCCAGAAGGTCCCAGGATCAGTTCCCAGAACCACCTAATGAGAAGACAAGCAGATCCAGAACACACAGCCCATGGACACAGAGAGCAGACATGGGGGGAGGGGGGAAATCAATCAATCTTTAAATACAACAACAACAAAAGTACATTGCTAGATTTTCACTCTTTCTTATAATCCTGAACCTCAAAACAATATCACTTGATAAAAGCCTTCCTCGGGCACTACTGATGCACACGTTTGGCGTCACACGCGGCCCACTTGAGATGCAGTCTCCGCTCTGCCGCCTCTGGCTTCGGTGGGCAGCTTTCCCTTACACGGCCTCATGTAGTAGCTAGAGCACACCCCAAAACCAGATCTCCATGCGCCTCCCATTCTTTGGCCCCACATCCCGTGCGTCAGGCGTCCTACCCGCCCCACCTTCCCAGCGTGCTTTCCATCTCTACTCCCGGCCACTGCCCCTGTCACCTCCCTAACCCAGCCAACGGCATCAGCTCCGCTCCTGGGTGGGCAGCTGTTCTCCTCCTGCCCCCTCCACCATGCTCAGGGAAGGCGGAGTCATCCTTCCACACCTAGGGGAGAACTTGCCAAGGATGAGAGGGAAATCGGTGGGTGTACATGGAAGCCTGGGCCTCCAAGAAGCAGGCTGCACACAACCTATTCTCCAATGTGCAGAGAGCAGATAGACAAACAGATGGAGAGGTGGATGGATAGGTACACAGATAGACAAAAGATAAAGAGAATGATGTGACAAGTGTGGCAAGTGTTACTGGTGGATTTGGCTGTCTGGAATGGGGTGCGGTATGTCGGAACTCTCTGTCTGACTGTTGGATTATTTTTGCAACTGTCCTGTAAATATGAAATTATTTCAAATTGTGTTAAATCTGCACAAAAGAAAATTAATTTGCATTTTGAGGGAAATGATTGTAACAAGTCAAGTCTCTTGCAAGCCAAGCGTTTTTCACAGTAGAGCTACAAATATACCTAATGGGGGGAAGAGGGAGAATTCAATGGTTTTCCCCTTTACACTTTACAACTTGATATAAATTCCTAGCTTGGTCTTCAAGCTTTGCCTAATCTGCCCCCGGCCTAACTCTCCCCTCCGCTGGAGCCTCCGTCCACCTCACATCAGGCCACAGGGCCTCTCCTGGAATATCTAGAATCTCTTCAACCTTCCCAGGTCAGGCTCGTTTCTACTCATCCCTCAAGCTCAGCTTTCTCATCCCTTCCTCAGAGTAGCCTTTCAGACCTGCAAGGGGAGTGAGGACCCACTGTCACCCTCCCCCTGGGCCACGTGCCTTGCACCGACACAGGCCTCCCAACCCCGCGTCTAGTGGTGTCCACTCCAGCTTCCCATCAGGGTCGGTTTCCCGCAAGGATGGCACTGCCTGGTCCGCTGACCCCCCAGCCCCAAGCCCAGTGCCTTACTGGAGTGGGTGCCTCAGCGAGTGGGTGTCGAGTGGGTGAATAATTGAACAGCTCCTCGCAGCAGATGTTATTAGCTGAGAAGGGTTAATGATTTACCTGCTACCACTCAGCAAAGCTGGGACTGGCAGTGCCTGGGTGCCTGCGCCACCCAGAGGCCCAGTTGTGGGCAGGAGTGGGGAGAAGAGTGGGCAGACAGAAGATTCCAGACCAGGGAGCTTCAGGGAGCTGTTCCCATGCGTGTGTGTAAGAATATTCAATATTTTACATTGGAAAAAATCATTTGTTTTCAAAATAAACTGCTGGGAGGAAAGCTCTCTGGGCACTCCGCCCCTTTGCCATCCCGCTGAGGGGAGCGCGCGCTGCAGGCCGGAGCCTCCTGGACCACGCTGGCGCCCCGAAGAGAGGGACTTGGTGGCACAGCAGCCCGCCCCCCCAGCAGGCTGCCTCTCCCCCCAGCGCACCCCCTTTCCCAGGCTGCACATCGCTCCCTGCCCCAGGCCCCACAACCCCCACCCACCCCCGGCCCGGCAGGCAGCACGTCACCTCGCAGGCTCGCGTCACCCACCAAGGACCAGAGGCGCGGAGTGTGAGGGGCGGGCCTGGCAGGTGCACTGGGGCCCGGGCGGCGGCGGCTGGGGACGGCTGCCCAGCAGAGGGCGCCAGAGAGCCGCGGCCGCTGTGCGGGCCAGGACAGGTGCCCCCCCCCCCCCCGGGAGGCACCCCGCCCCGCACGCTGTCCCCCGCCCCCCCCCCCGGGGGCCTCTCTCCTGCCCCGTCCCCCTCTCCGCAGTGATTTCGCTGTGCCGCTCCGGGAGCACATTTTAAATGACCCCGTGGATTTCTGCAGAATACCTGCTCTTTTATTATTGCTGGCTAGATAGAGACAGGCGATCTTAAGAAACCAAGAGCCTTTGGAGTAAGTGCGGGGCGGGGGGGTGGGGGGGAGGATTGGGGTTGCATGGCTGGATTCTGTCTCTCCCCCCACCCCACCCCCTGCACTCTCGGTTGTGGGGTGTTGTTTCCCCTCATAGTTTTTAACAGTAAGTTAAAATACTGTCTTTCTGGGAAAAGATGCTCCCTCCGCCCCACCCCCAGAGTGATTTGACACAATTCTGGCGACTTGAATTAATTTTCTCCTTCTGATGGGAACAACAACTTCATCTATAAAAGAAAATAGAGCAGGGAAGAGGCTGTGGCTCCATTAGTTGGGCTCCTGCCTACCATAGGGGAGGCCCTGGGTTCCTGTCCTGGGGCCTCCTTATGAAGGGAGGCTCCCCCGCAAGCGGGGGAGAGCCGACTCAGCAAGGTGATACAACAAAAAAAGGGAGACGAGCAAAAAACACAGAAAAGCGCGCAGGGAATGGACACAGAGAGCAGAGAACAAGCAAGCCACAAGGGGGAGGGAATAAATAAAAAAATAAATGCAGACACAGAAGAACGCACAGCAAATGGACACAGAGAGCAGACAGCAAGCCAAAAAGTGGGTTGGGGGGATAGAGCAACTCTTTAATCACCATTTAAACCCCAGCAGGCTGTTTCTAAAAGAACCTTGGCTAGGAAGGAGATTCAGTAAGTCAAAGAATGTCAGAGCAGGAAAGGAACTTCAAAATTCCAATGCTGTGTAAGGGGAGGTGGAAAGAGGAGAGGCGACTTGTCCACGGTCACTGAACCCTGGGCATCCAGCCTCTGATTTCTAGCCTGGAGCTCAAGAGAAAGGCAGGGAAAGGACAGGAGGGTGAGTCGTTGGGTTTTATTCTATTCTTACTGCCTGATCCCTGTAGGAAAAATAGGAAAAGGGGAATCTATTAATTGCCTGAGATCCTAGCACTCCAAGATGAACATTGTTAGTCTTTTTGTTCTATAATTTTCCAGGTTTTTAAACATATCAATATGGCAAAATAATGTATTTACTAAAATTGGATCATACTGTCCATACTGCTCTGCAGACTTTTTTGTTTGTTTTTGCTCATCAGTATATCTCGAACAGACCTCTGCATCCTAATCCCAACAGCCGCATCACTATTGCGTTGAATGTGTGTACCTTCATTAGATTCGGCAGCCCCTTTACTTAGAGGCATGTAAGCTTTATCAGATGTTCAGCTCTTACTAAACGTTCCTGTTTATGCACCACTTGCACATATTCATCAGTGTGAATTTTTGTGGAAAGGTAGCGCAATGTGGCCGTGGTAGGTAGAATTATGTGCTCCAGCAAATCTTAAACTTCATCCAATCCGGTGGGTGTGAACCCAGCGTGAAGAGGACCCTTTGAAGATGCTATTTTCAGTGAAGGTGCAGCCCAACTGGCGAGGTGGGCTGTAATTCGCATTGCTGGAGGCCTTGTAAAGAGAACCAGAAGACAAAGAAACAGGAAAAGAGAGGGCCTGGCCCGGTGGAGCCAGACAGAGAGACGAGAGACCAGCCAGGGCAGCAAGCACTGCCGGCCGCCAGTCCCTGAACGCTACAGACTGGGAGAAAACAAGCTTTGCCAATATCTTGATTTGGGGCTTCTTTGAGCCTCAAAATTGTGAGCCAATAAATTCCTGTTTTTTAAGCCAACCCCATTGGGTGGGTTTTGACACAGCAGCCTGGCAGGCATGTGGGCTGGGTGTGGTCTGTGGCTTGAGAATTTACTGTGTATTTACACAAGTCACAACCTTCCAAGTTCCCAATTTCCTCATCTTTGAGTGGAAGCCATCATAGTACTGATCTCCTGGGTGCCTTGGGAGGATTAAATAAGATAATATATGTAACCTAAATGGCTAGTGCCTAGTTCATAGCAAGAGCTAAATTAATCTTCACTCTCATTACATGAATAGTGTGACCACAATCCCTGTTAATGTTGGCTTTGTCAGCTTAGCTAGGCGGAACTCTGTCTCCCACAATTCTTGTGCCTGTATGGCTCTGAGCTAGGGTTGGCCATGAGAAAACTTTGTGCAGGATTTGGGAGGTGGATGTGAAGTGACAGCCATTACGCTCTGCATTTTCGCCACTGAGGCACCTTGGGAGAGGATCCTTCAGCTCCCGACGGGTCTCCTTGAGCTTTCCCAAGTCCGGGGCCAGGCATGTGTGCAGCCACATGGCAAAGGGCAGCAGCTCCTTCCACAGGTTGGAGGTGGTAAGAGACAGACGTGTGGGTTTTATTTTGTCTCATGGGCTCAAGTTGATCCACTTCACATCCAGGTTTTCTTCCCAACTCCTGGCCCTGAACACCCCAGTGACCTCAGACCCACCACCAAATGAAGAGGCAACAGCCCCTGTCGTCTCCATCGGCTCCTGCGTGGTGTAAAGTCTCCTTCCCACAGTCAGGCCCTCATTCTTTATCATTCTGCAGCTCTGTTCAGATGATTCTTACTTTACATTCAAATTTGCAACTCAGACACAAGCCTAGGCATATTGCAGACTACTTCCTGGTTTTGCAGAACGGATTTGTACATGACACTGTGGTGCTCATCTATGAGCCTCACTTTCTTCTGATGTCAAACTTCTTTAAATAGATGCTAATCTTATCGCCAACTTATTTTTCTTCCTCCCGTTTTCTCTGCAGTCCTTGTATACAACTCCTGACTTACAAACTCTCTTTCTTTATTGTTTTAAAGTTACATTAAAAAACTATGAGGTCCCCATATACCCCCCATCCCCCTCACCCCACTCTTCCCCCCATAACAACAACCTCCTCCATCATCATGAGACATTCATTGCACTTGGTGAATACATCTCTGAGCATTGCTGCACCTCATGGTCAATGGTCCACACCATAGCCCACACTCTCCCACAGTCCACCCAGTGGGCCATGGGAGGACATACAATGTCCGGTAACTGTCCCTGCAGCACCACCCAGGACAACTCCAAGTCCAGAAAACGCCCCCACATCACATCTCTTCCTCCCACTCCCTACCCCCAGCAGCCACCCTGGCCACTTTCTCCACACCAATGCCACGTTTTCTTTGATTACTCATCACAGTAGTTCATGAATAGAATATCAGTAAGTCTACTCTATCCATACTCTATTCCTTCATCCTGTGGACCCTGGAATGGTTGTGTCCACTCCACATCTATATCAAGAGGGGGCTTAGATTCCACATGGACGCTGGATGCAATCCTCCTGCTTTCAGTTGTAGGCACTCTTGGCTCCCTGGTGTGGTGGTTGACCTTCTTCACCTCCATGTTAGCTGAGTGGGGTAAGTCCAATAAACCAGAGTATAGGAGTTGCAAGTCTGTTGAGGCTCAGGGCCTGGCTATCGCATGGTCAGTCCAGAGATTCAGGTCCCCTGGGTATACACAAACCCCAGCGCCAACTACAGTTCCGATAAAAGTAACAGGAGAGGCTTGTGAGCAAAGATCACATCTGAGTCCAGCTGCATCACACCGAAACTCTCTTTTAAGGCACCTGGAACTTACCAATCATTGCACCCAAGTACATCTCAGGACTCAGCTCTCTTCATTTCTTTGTTTCTCTGAACTCTATGGGCTCCTTCCCTTTCTTGAATTCTCTCCTCTCTTGGTTTGTGTGGCTTTCACTCTTTGGAATTTTCTCCTATCTCTCCAATGGCTCCTTCTCTGTCTTGCTTGCTGGCTGCATTTTATCCTGTTTTTGCCCAAAGTCCAGTTCTTGGCCTTCTTGAATTCTTACTCTACCTTTGCTCCTTTTATGGTCCCCTCTGCTCTCATGGACTCAGCCAGCAGCCCTTCACGCACACTGCCTCAGATCTATGTCTCTAACTCAGCTGTCTCCTCTGAATGCCAGGATCACATTTCTAGCAGCCCACTAGGTCACACATGAATCTCAAATTCAACATGTGCAAACTGAGCTCTTCAGTACCACAACCTGCATGTCTTCCCATGTCCCCGCAGTGGATCACAGCATTACCACCCTGTAGTCAGGTAGGTATAAAACTTAACTTATTCTAGACTCTTCCCCCAATTGGTCTCCAAATCTTGGATTCTCTGACACTCCCATTTTTCCCATTCCCATTTCCACCACAAATCCTCCTACTTGATCCCTAACTTTAGCTTCAACCTCTCCTCCTCCCTACCCATCTGCAGTCTGTGTTATCTTCCCAAAACATGAATGTGCTTGTGTCCCATCTCTGCTCAAGACGAGCACAAACAATGAACAAAACAATGAGCAAACAGATGCCATCTCAGGGCAAGGGGGGGTCCAGTCACACAAAGGAACGTCCTTGACTAAGTAGTTAAAATGACTGGTATTCACTTGCCCAAGGGCATCTCTGAGGTAGGCAACAGGTCCTAGCCAGGTTTGTAATGTCCACAGCATCTGGTACAATGCCTGGCAGATAGTAGGCTCTCAATAAATATCTGTTGCTTGAGTGCATAGAGGGTAGATCAAAACACATGCCTTCATTCAAAGACAGATGATTTTGCAATAAACAGACCCAATCTTGTGCTTGTAGCTCTCCTTCCCACTTTTCAGTTCATCTTTCTCATTTCTACCAGGTTTCCTTTCTAAAACCCAGAGCTGGCCTATACTATTTTGGTCCTTATCTGAATCTTTGAAGACTCCTTATCGTACATACTGAATAAAATCCAAGTTCCTCTACATCCTTTTCATATCCTCATACAGACAACACATGTCATGATTCAGCAAGAAAATATTTATTGAGATCTTAGGCTGTGCTGGGGGACTATTAGGGAAGAAGCAAACTCTGCAGTGTAATCCCTACCCCCAAGGAGTTGGAAATGTGGGTTGAGGACTGCATAATACCTGCTACGTTTGCTAGTAATGCCTCATCTTGCCACTTTCTTTGGCTGAGTAAATGCTTGTGACTCTTCTTCACTTCTGTTCCAGGGCTTTGCTACAGTGTGCTGTTCCTGGCCTGTGAGCTCCAGGCCGGGGGTTGATACGGCTCACTCCCCAGGATTTTAGGAGAAAGGCCCGTGACTTCTCTCCAGCTCACTACCTTTGCTTCAAGATGAAGTTAAAATATTTGCTTTCGCCTGCTGCCCAAGGATATGGAGAAGATTAATAAGAGGACTTTAAAGGCCTTTACGAAGGTATGGTGTATTGCCAAGGGTAGCCCATTATTACTTTTCTTTTGTAAACGTTACAATAAGTCGCAGCTTCTCTATATCTTGATCCCAGCCTTCCACGTTGACCATGTTTTTTTTTTTTTAACTTTTTTTCCTTTTCCATTCAGATCTAGGAAAACAGAATCTGGGTACTGTGATTTTTAGGGCCCATAAACCTATAAATCTTCCTCTCAGACTCAAGATGAATTGATTAGGGTAAATAATTGTCCTTAGTACCCTAATTGAGGAAATCAGAAGTGTGCCCAGGGTGTGGCTTCAGAGTTTATTTGCCAAAATTCTACCACAGTGGTCGTGTCTGGGCTCTCAGCAGGAACCCTCGTCTTTCTCAGCCTCTCAACTCAGCACAGTGCCCACTCCCTCGGCCTTGAGCCATTGTCCTCCGTGTCCATGACATCCCAGGTAGTCCCTTCTAGTTCCTTCCAAGGACCTTCCTCCCAGCATAACCTGTAAACACTGGTCTCCCCAGGGCTCATCTCTGAGTGCACCCCGATGCTCGCTCTGCACCCTTATGCAGGCCAGCCTGCCTGCCCTCTTGGTTTAAAGACCTTCTTGCAGGCTGGGTGCCTGTTGTTCCTAGGTGAAGAAGTTTCTCTAGAGCACTCTTCTGACCTCTCCACTTCAATGTAGAGGCTGTAGAGGAAGGACTGGGCGCGCTCCACCTGCCCCTTCACTCTGCATCTGAAATCTGTCCTTCTGCCCTCTGTCCTGGAAGAGGAGTGAAGGAAGTAGGCTACTAGTGTCTTTCTGAGGCAGTGGCTGGGCATGTTGGACAATCTGATTCAGAGGAAAGTACTAGCAAGTCTGCCTGGACACAGATCTAGAGCCTCCAATCAGCTTTATAAGTATTAAAACTGATGTCTAATCTCCAGCTGTCATTTCCTGGGTGTATCTGTCAATTGGTACTAAACTGAGAGGGGAAGGTCAATGTTATTTGTTGGCCACCCCATATTCCCTACAGCATTTGTATGCTGACAACCCCTAAAGTTATATCTGGAGCCCAGATTTCTCTTCTAAGATATCTAGTTTCTCAACTTGTATATATCATATGTCTCACATACTGAACATATTCCAAAATGGAGCTCCTTGCTGTCCTCCCATCCCCCTCAGCTTGCTCCCTGTAGTGTTTCCCTCTGCAGCAGGTATAATTTGCTCATTCTCGAAATCCAGGAACCATTCTTGCCCTCCCACTCCTTTACCCCCACCTCCAGTCCCTTACCAATTCCTTTCAGTTCCACCTCTAAAATATAATTCAGCACCATCATTTCTCTGCATCTCCATTGCCTCCACTGTGGTCAAAGCGAATATCATCTCCTGCATAAAGTACTGGAATAGCTCTCCATTGATCTCCCTAATTTCTCTCTTGCTTCAGAGATCAGCGGTCTCCCTGAGTTGAAGCAGCAGAAGTGAGAGTTTGGGGAGGCTAGGGAGGTTGGAAATCACAGGGGAGAGACTTCAAGAGGAGAGAGTTGGGCGGCGGACTTGGCTCAGTGGTTTGGGCGTCCGTCTACCACATGGGAGGTCCGCGGTTCAAAGCCCGGGCCTCCTGATCCATGTGCAGCTGGCCCATGCACAGTTCTGATGCGCGCAAGGAGTGCCCTGCCACACAGGGGTGTCCTCGCATAGGGGAGCCCCACGCGCAAGGAGTGCGTCCCGTAAGGAGAGCCGCCCAGCGCGAAGGAGGGAGCAGCCTGCCCAGGAATGGCGCCAGACACACGGAGAGCTGACACAACAAGATGACGCAACGAAAAAGAAACACAGATTCCCATGCCACTGACAACAACAGAAGCGGACAAAGAAGATGCAGCAAATAGACACAGAGAACAGACAACAGGGGTGGTGGGGGGGGGGAAGAAATAAATAAATCTAAAAATAAAATAAAGAGGAGAGAGTTGCAAAAAGAAGGAAGAGCTACATAGATAGAGCTCCAGAGATTTGCAAAAGGCTCCCTTTAATTCTTCAGCTGAGTGCTTATCATTGCATGCATGTGTGGGAACTACCTGAGGCCAGGAAAATAAACAATGAAAAGAAGCAGGCAATAAAAACTCTGGAGCCCCCACAGCATCAGGGATGGTTTGTGTTCTCACTAGCCAGAGTGGATAAGCCCCATAATATATGGGGCATGAGACACAATACTGAGAAGGATACTGCCTCAGTAGTGGAGGATATTTTAACAAAAAACATATATATATATATATACATCCAAGACATTCAACAAACTCCAAACAAGTTTAAAAACCCAAATGAACTATGCTATGGCATACTATAATCGAACTAACACCAAAAGTAAAGGGAATTTTGAAAGCCATGACAGCAATGTGTCACTCAAAAGATTAAGTGCTGATTTTTCTCACCAGAAACCATGGAGGCAAGAAGGCAGTGAGATAACATTTGAACTGCTAAAAGCAAAAAAAAAAAAAAAAAAAAAAAAATTGCCAACCAAGAATTCCATATTTGGCAAGACTATCTTTTAAAAACAAGGGAGAAATTAAGACATTCCCAGATAGGGAAGCAGATTTGGCCCAATGGATAGGGTGTCCACCTACCACATGGGAGGTCCGTGGTTCAAACCCCGGGCCTCCTTGACCCCTGTGGAGCTGGCCCATGCGCAGTGCTGATGTGTGCAAGGAGTGCTGTGCCACGCAGGGGTGTCCCCCATGTAGGAGAGCCCCATGTGCAAGGAGTGAGCCCTGTAAGGAGAGCAGCCCAGCGCGAAAGAAAGTGCAGCCTGCCCAAGAATGGTACCGCACACACAGAGAGCTGACACAACAAGATGATGCAACAAAAAGAAACACAGATTCCTGGTGCTGCTGATAAGGATAGAAGCGGTCACAGAAGAACACACAGCAAATGGACACAGAAAGCAGACAAGTGGGGGGGTGAGGGAGAGAAAGAAATAAAATCTTAAAAAAGAAAGCTGAGCTAGACCTGCCCTATAAGAAATGCTAAAATGATCTCTTCAAGTTGAAAAGAAAGGACACTAGGTGATAGAATGAGGCCATATGATGAAATAACAGTTGCCACTTAAGGGTAACAACATGGGTAAATATAAATGCCGGTACTATTGTATTTTTGGTTTATAACTACATACAGGATCTAAAAGGCAATGCATAAAATGTAATGATAAATGAGTGATTTTGGATTCAGAGCATATAAACATCTAATTTGTGACAAGAACTACATAAAGGTGGGGGGACGGAGGGGTAAAGGGACATAGTTCATGTATACACTGGAAGTTAAGTTGGTGTCAAAGCAAACAAAATTGTTACAGATTTAAGATGTTAAATTTAAGTCCCATGGTAGCCACAGAGAAAGTACTGGGGAATATGCAAGCTCACAGAAACAATTAGAGTGCAGGTTGCTGGGGGAGGGGTGGACAGGGAGAATGGGGAGTTACTCATAATAGGTACAGGGTTTCTGTTTGAGGAGAGGGGAACGTTTTAGTAATGGAAGGTGGTGAGGGCATGGCAACAATGTGAATTTGATTAATCCCATTGAATAGAACCCACGTGTTCATAAGTAGAAGAATGAGCCATTATATACCATGGAATATTATTCAGCCATAAAAAGGAATGATGTTCTGAGACATGCAACAACACAGATGAATCTTAAAGACATCATATTCAGTGAAACAAGCCAGACACAAAAGGACACATAGTGTATGATGTCACTGATATAAAATAATAGAATAAGCACATTCATAGAGTCAGAATCTAGAATATAGGTTACAAGGGGGGGGGCGGGGGTAGGGAATAGGGAGTTAATGCTTAATTGGTACAGAGTTTCTGTTTGGAGTGATGGTAAAGTTTTGGTGACGGATGAGGGTGATGGTAGCACAACATTGTGAATGTAATTAACACCACTGAACTGTGTACTTACAAGTGGTTAAAATGGGAAATTAAAAAAAAAATAGGACTGTACAACATACCATCAAACCCTACAAAAACTATGGACTACAGTTAATAGTATTATCATAATGCTGTTTCATCAATTGTATTGTAAGTACCACACTAATGAAGTGTTAATAGGGAAAACTGCGTGTGAATATTATGCTTGGAAAGGTTGTGACGGGCAAGTTTATGTTGTGTATGTGTTCCTGCAGTAAAAGAAAGAAAGGAAGGAGGGAGGGAGGGAAGAAGGAGGGAGGAACTAAAGAGACAATGACAATTAAATGCAATACATCATCCTGAACTGGATTTAACAAAGGAGGAGAAAAGTTTCAAAAGGACATTATCAGGAAGGGATGGGGCTCAAGCCTGGGTTTGGTTTCCAGTGCTCCTGGAGAAGGCAAGCAAGAGAGTGAGCTGGCATAATGGGTTGGCATGGCGAGCTGACACAACAAGATGGCACAGCAAGGAGACACAAAGAGGAAACACAATGAGAAACACAACAAAGCAGGGAGTGGAGGTGGCTCAAACGATTGAGTGCCTCTCTCCCACATGGGAGGTCCCAGTTTCAGTTCCCAGTGCCTTCTGAAAAAAAACAAGCAGACACAGAGAGCACACAGCAAGTGGACAGAGAGAGTAGACAACACTAACAACAAGGGGGGGCATAAATAAAAATAAATATATATTTTTTAAAAGGACATTATTGAGACATATGAAAAGTTAGAATGTAGACTGAAAGCTTTATATCAGCATTAAATTTCATGGACTGAATACCTGTACTTACGGTGGTTACATAAGTGGAAATCCTTGGTCTTAGGAAATGTACATGGCAGTAGTAAGTGTTCCAGGAACATATTACAACCTACACTCCAGGGTTCAGAAAATGGATTGATAAGCAGAAGGCAGATAAATGGATGGATAGATGGATGGATAGATTGATATAGCAAATGTAGCAAAATGTTAAAATTGATGGATTTGGGTAACAATTATCACAAAGTATGGAATGACAAGCCTAATTATATGCTGTCTACAAGTCGTGCACTTTAAACATAAAGATACAGATAAAGTGACAGTAAATGTAGAGAAAATGATATACCATTCAACTAGTAAGCATAAGAAGGCTGGCGTAGCTATACTGATATCAGATAAAATAGACTTCAAAGAAAATAATGTGACCAGGGACAAAGAGCAATATTTCATAAGGATAAAGGACCAATTCATCAAGGAGACAAACAATCTTATGCGCTAATAGCAGAGCTTCAGTATATATGAAGAAAAAATGACAGAAATAAAGAGATTTATAAGCAAATCCACAATCATAGTTGAATATTTTAGTAGCCCTCTCTCAGGAACTGATATAAAAACTAGACAAAATGCAATAAGATAAATGAAATGAACAACCACTTTTAACTCATTGATATTCATAGAACACTGAATCCAACAACTGCAGAATACATATTGTTCCAATTGCACATGATATGCTCACCAAGAGAAATCATATGGTAGACCATAAAAAATGGTTCAATAAATTGAAGAGGATTTAAATCATGCAAAACAAAATTAAATTAGAAATGAACAACAAGAAGGTATCGGGAAAGCCCCCCAATTAATTGGAAATTAAGTTAATTTAAAATAATCATTGGGTCAAGGAAGAACGCACAGGGCAACTGGGAAATATTTTGAACTAAAGGATAATGGAAAAAGTCAAAATTTGTGAGATGTGAACAAACAACATTTAGAGAGAAAGTTATAGCTTTAAATTATTATATTAGGAAAGAAGAAAACTCAAAAATAGAGACTTAAGCTTCCACCACAAGAAATTAAAAGTGTGGAGCCCATGTCTCCAGACCGGCCAACAGTTTTGTATAGTTCTGAGTTCTGGACACATGGCAGGAATGGAGACCCTGGGTTGCAGGTACTGCTGCTACCAGCACCCAGGAAGTTGTGGCTTGACCAGAAATGCCCCTGCAGCAGCAGCCGCAGGAAAGAGCCCACAGCAGTGGGAAGGCCACCTCTGCCCCACTTCTGCCTCCCAAAGCACTGCAAGTAGCTGTGGGATGTAACGTAATTACGCTTAGCTGCAAAGGAGCCGGGCAAATGTGGTTTTCAGCTTTCCAGCCTCTGAGATGGAGAAAGGCATACTGGTAAGGAGATGGACTGGTTGGGAAGCACCAATTCAACATAAGCCATGCTTTAGCAATTCTTCAGTCTTTACTGTTCTAAGAACCTCAAAAATTGGAAATGACCTATGCAGCCCTCGAGAAGCACTAGCTAGAGACTTACATTAAAAAAAATTTTTTTTTCAGTTTCTTTTGGCTTTTGGTTAAGGTCTTGAATATTGCAGTCTTCCTTCCCCAATGCAAATCTTTAGCCTCCTATGGACACTCCTGAAATCGTTGTCAAAGGAGCATAAGACTTCCCCAAAATGCTGAGAACCACAGAGCTGAGGGAATCGGAGCTTAATTGTGACCATCTTCAGCCAGCACAAAGGGGAAGCAGAGTGTCCTGGGGACAGTGCCAGCAGGACAGACAAACCTTCAGGAGTCGTCTGGTCCTACAGAGGCCACCAACCACCAACCCTCTCCTTCCCAACCCCTTCTCTATGACCCTTAAGAACCCCCGGGCTGTTCATCGTGGTCACCTGTGGAATTCTGGTCCCCACCCAACCCAGACCTACTGAATCAAAATGTTTGAAGATAGGAATCAGTTTGGCCAGAAATCCGTACTTCTAGCACACTGGGTGGCCCACCTCGACACAGCGCCGAATGTAGGATGGGAAAAGCAGCGAGAACTCTGTGGTTGTCCCTTGCAGGCCCTCCTTTCCTCCCTGGGGTGCTGTGCCCGTGCTGGCTGCTGGGTCCTGGGGAGCACTCCGTCAGCCATGCCGTGGCCCTGTAGTCCTTCCCCAGTCTGGGCTGTGGCTCCCCGTGGAGAAAGGGAAACCATCGCCTGCCATGAGTACTGGGAAAGACGGGCTCATGCCCAGAACTTTGACATCTGCAGGGAAAGGCGATGCCCTGTCCTCTCACTGTAGCTGTCATCACAGAGAGCGTTTTCCTGGGAGGAAATCAGCGCCAGAGCATTTGCAGACCGGCCATAAGTAATGAATCCAGCCTGCTTCAAAGCCAGTCTGTGTCCTCACTTAAAAAACTTAACATCCCCATCCCACTTTACAAAAGCCTGCTGCTGTAGGAGGATTGCATGGCAGAGAATTGCTTCAAGAGTCTAACTGCAAAAGCTTAGAGCTGGGATCCACCACGGCTGTGGCATCCACTGAGTTTAACCCTCTTGTCATATTCCTGGATGGACCTTAAACACTAGTTATTACAAGAGCAATCACCATTCCATGGGGTGAAGGGCAAGTGGATGACGTCTTTCTAAGGCAGCCAGATGTCGCCACGGGGCCAGCGGCTTTTATCCTGCGGCTGCTGAATTTCCCATCTATCAATATTTATCAGCTGAAATATTGTCAGTTTTATAAACGAAAGCTGAATGACCATAAATCACTCAGAGGGTAAGTACTCGTGGGGGGTGTGGGCGGTTCTGTTTGCAAGCTTGCCAGCCAGGTATATCTGTGCAATCCGTGGAAAAGTCTGCAGGCCCCTGGGCCCCACCCACCCTCCCCCCCAGATCCGGAAGCAAAGCTGGCGATGCCAGGCCTGTTCATGCGGTTCCATCTGCTGTGGCATACACCCTTGCAGACGGGGCAGAAGTCGCTCACCAGTTTTACTGCCTTGTTTTAGGGGATGTTCTAAGGGATGCCTGCTCTGCCCATGGTGTTCAGTCATAGGAAGGTGCACCTGCTGCTTCAGAGCCTGAGGAAACACGGTGGAGCCCCACGGAACGGTTCCCAGCCCCCGCCACCGCCGCCGCCACCACCGCGACGCGCTCACAGGCTGGTCTGAGATCTGGTCTAACTTCTTCAAGTTTAGGTGAAGCTGCATGACTTCCAAACGTATCTCCATGACAACCCTGGTCGGGAAGGCCTGATTATTAGCCCCATTTTACAGATGAGGAAACCAAGGGTCAGAGAGGTCAAGTAACTGGCGCAGGTTCCCGTAGCCAGTAAGTAGTAGAGCCAGGCTTGTAAACCTAACTGGGTGTGTGTGCAGAACCTGGCCCTTCCAGTGGGAGGGTGACAAGGGCTTCATGAACTGGGGCCCAGGATGAAGATTCCCAGGAAACAGCCCAAATTCTTGAGCAGTCCCTTCAATCCAATACCACTTTGCTTGATTCTCTTCCAAGGGCAGGGCATGCTGGGGGTGATGGAGAGATGGTTAAGGCACTGGCCCTTGCCTTAGAGGCTCTCGAATTTCAGGGAGCCTCGGAATGGCCGGGAGGGCGTGTCAAAGCCCGGGTGGCTGCGCCTCAACTTGGAGTTTTCAGCAGGTCTGGGATGGAGCCCGTGAACGGGCATTTCTAACGAGCTCCCAGGTGTGGCCTGGGCCAGGGCTCCAGGGCTGTGTCGCCCGTGGGTATCGAGTCAGTGTCATTCCCCATGTCAGGAAGCAGCACCGCCCCTTGGCCTCTGCTCAGCCCACCCCAGCTCATGGCCAAGAGCTCCCCTAGGTCTCCTAGGCTCACCTTTCCAGGGGCTCCCGACAGCCATGGTCACGTTCAGCCGCTTCCAGGCTGACATCAACACAGTGCAACCGGGTGATGGTGGCACTTCAGACATGGGGGCAGGGTCTGGCGCTGGGTGGCGCGGTCTTCCCACATCCCTTGAGTTGCACTACCCAGGGCCCACTCCTCCCACCTTCACACTAGGCTGACTCTGCTCGCGACAGTTCCAGCGCTGAGCGGACCCTCCCTGGGACACAGGCACAGGTGTGTGCCGCTGAGAGGAAAGGAACCGGCAGGCTCAGGTCACAAAACGCCTCTGCCCTTAAGGGGCCCCGGTCGTAGCAGCTAAAGGGAAGGAAGCCTCCAAGGCTATTTCCACGTGGTCAGCTCTTCCCTGCATCAGCAGAGAACAAGGGGCTCGCCCTCTTTATCTTCTCACCGAGGAGTCCTGAGTGTTCTTTCGAGTATTCTCCCTGGGGTGGACCCTGGACTCCTCCACCCCACCCTCCTTTCATCGGCCGCCCCCCTCACCGCACCTTCCCTGCGGCAAAGCGACCTTTCCTGCGGGCAGGGCGGCGGGTGGCAGAGCTCACGTAGGCAGGAGGGGCCGGGCAGTCCGACTCCCAGGGGCAGCGGCTGGCCTTTGAGCGCCGAGGAGGATGACTACGGTTTTATGGATAAGAGTGTGAGCCAACTTTCAGGTCTTGTAGAGGACAAGCAGAAACATCTCAGGCTTGGCTCCGGGGTAGAGCTCTGGAAACCCTCAGCGGCGGGTGTGCGTGATTCCAAATGTTCAGAAAGCTCTGCTGGTGCCCCATAACCCCCACGCCTGGAGGCACGAGGGGGCTTCTCCACTCCCTCTGCTGCTGCTGGACCGCCCCCTCTTCTCCCTCCCTCCTCCCTCCTTCTCCCTCTCTTCCTCCTGTTAAAATTCTCTCTCCATTTACGTGTCCATTCCGTCAACTCGTGGTACTGCCTGCGACTTTCACCGTCTGGTGAGTGTGGATTGGTAGAACATCATGGTTTTAATTTGTGGTTCTCTGAGGACCATTTGGGTTGAACATCTTTTCAAAAGCTTATTGGCCATTTGAATAGCCTCTCATGTTGAGAATTTTTCCCAATTCCTTGTTCCTCTAAAGCAAATTTGGGATTCAGTGAGAAACTTTGCTCTATTTTTTATTTGCTTGATTATTTTGTCAACGTGAGTGAAAATTAGTGTCCATTTCAAATACGTTTGGCTCTTATTCATGTACTTAATCATTTATCAGAGAGAGTAATGACCGTATTAACAGTGATGAGAGATAGCCTTTAGAGTGCTTATTCTGTGTTATCTCACTTCACCTGCACAAAGACCTCAGTGTTAAGATACTAATATCCTCTTTATACAGACCAAACTGAGGCTCAGAAGGGAAAGGTGACTTACCCAAGATCACACAGTTAAGTAAGTGCCAGAGGCAGGATTTGAACCCAAAATTTCTCACTCCACAGCATCTGCTGTTCTAACTCCCGAGCTCCTGCTCTTAGCCTCTACCCTCGTCTGCTCCCTGATCCCTGCTACCCACACCACTTTATACACACAAAAGGACTGTCTACTCCATCACTGGCTGGGACCCCTCACCATCAGCCTTGCAGCTTTATTTATTCTCCAGCCTCATCTGCTCCTGGAATGGGGTTTCAAGTGTCACGTGACTACCGCGTCCACGTGAATCAGATTTTCTGGGGCAGTGCTGATAGAGCATAGACTGTCCACAGGCAGGCCATGTGCTGTGTGTCATAATTGTGGAGGACAGTCCCTGTAACTAGCACTGCCTTCTAGATTGGAAATAGGAGGCTGCTGGCCTCCTCCACAGTCCTCCTCCCACTCTCTGCCCTCCTTTCTGGTTACCGCCATGTACCTTTTGTGTCCCTTCTGTTTCCTTTGCTAAATCACAAGCTCCTTTCAGAGTACGAGCTGCTGGTTATCGTTTCTGTATTACCCTCCTAGAACTCAGCAACATGCTTTTTCAGTGTTCATTAGAGGAAGAAAGGAAAGGAATGGAGAGAGGGAAGTTGATTGTCTCATAAAAGGTTTCAGTACCACCAGAATAAAAACTACCACTGAGAGTATTTCATAATCTCAATCGCGAGCTGGCATCACACTTGAGATAAACTGACTTAGAATGATGGAAAATATCCCACTGGAACATACAGGTCTCATTCTGTCCCTTAGTCTCTTATCTTTGGGCTAAACCCACAGTTAAACAAATTAATAATAATAGAGGGTCTCCAATAAGTCTGTAATTAGCTCCAGGCCACCATCTGAGTAAACAGAGAAGCCTTATATCTTAGTCCAAAGACCAACTAACTTTAACTCTACTGACAAAAAAGTGAAAGTAGGGGGCCAAGAGCTAACTAGTTGTGTTAGGCAACGATTTCTTAGACTTTACACCATAAAGCACAAAGAGAAAAATAGATAAATGAAAAGACTTCATCACAAGAGTAAAAAGACAACATATAAAATGGAAGAAAATATTTGAAAACCACATGTCAGAGAAGTGCTTAACATCGAGAATATATAAAGCAGTCCTATAACTCAACAACAAAAAGACAATCCAATTTAAAAATGGGCAAAAGACTTGAATAGCTATTTCTCCTTAGAAGATATACAAATAACCAAAAAGCACATGAAAAAATGCTCAATATCATTAACCATTAGGGAAATGCAAATCAAAACCACAATGAGATAGCATTTCACAACCAACAGAGTGCCTACTATTTAAAAAAAAAGAAAAATAGCAAGTATTGGTGAGATGTGGAGATGTGAAGAAATAAGAAATTCATTTTTGGTGGGAATGTAAAATGGTTCAGCAACTGTGGAGATGCATTGACAGTTCCACGAAAAGTTAGGTATATAATTATCATATGTCCCAGAAATCCCACTTCTAGGTATTTACCCAAAAGAATTAAAAGCAGGGACTTGAACAGATACTTGCACAACAATGTCTATAGCAGTGTAATTAAAAATTGCCAAGAGATGGTAGCAACCCAAGTGTCCATCAGCTGATGAACGGATAAACAAAATGTGTTATAAACATACAATGGAAATTTTTTTTTAAGATTTATTTATTTATTTCTCTCCCCTTCCCCCCCAACCCCGTTTGTCTGTTCTCTGTGTCTATTTGCTGCGTCTTTTTTGTCTGCTTCTGTTGTCAGCGGCTCGGGAATCTGTGTTTCTTTTTGCTGCGTCATCTTGTTGTGTCAGCTCTCTGTGTGTGCTGCGCCATTCCTGAGCAGGCTGCACTTTCTTTCAAGCTGGGCGGCTCTCCTTACAGGGCACACTCCTTGCGTGTGGGGCTCTCCTACGCAGGGAACACCCCTGCGTGGCATGGCACTCCTCGCGCGCATCAGCACTGCGTGTGGGCCAGCTCCACACGGGTCAAGGAGGCCCGTGGTTTGATCTGCGGACCTCCCATGTAGTAGGCGGATGCCCTTACCACTGGGCCAAGTCTGCTGCCTACAATGGAAATATTATCCAGCTGTGAGAAAGCATCCGACAATACAGATGAACCTTGAAGACAGCATGTTGAGTGAAATAAGTCAGACAAAAAAGGGTAAATAATGAATGCGCTCACTGATATGAAATAATTAGATTAAGCAAATTCATAGAGTCAGAAACTAGAATACAGGCTATCAAGAGCCAGGGTGGGGCTAGAGAATGAGGTGTCAATGCTACATTGAAACAGAATTTCTGTTTGGGGTGATGAAAAAGTTTTGGTAATGGATGGTGGTGATGGTAACACAACATTGTGAATGTAATTAACATCATTGAATTCTATATTTGAGTGTGATTAAAAGGGGAAGTTGATGGTTATATATATGTTATTGAATTTAAAACATTAAAGCCATTAGACAGAGAAATGGAAATCAAAACTACAATAAGATGCCATTTCACACCTATTAGAATGGCTGTTTGTTAAAAAGATAGAAAACAACTAGTGTTGGAGAGGATGTGGAGAAATAGGAATACTCATTCATTGCCGGTAGCAATGTAAAATGGTGCAACTGTTGTAGAAGACAATTTGGTGGTTCCTCAGAAAGCTAAGTTTTCCGAGGAACTACCATATGGTAATCCCACTACTAGGTGTATACCCAGAAAAAGTTGAAAGCAGGGACTCAAACAGATATTTGCACACCGATGTTCATAGCAGCAATATTCACCATTGCCAAATGATGGAAGTAACCCAGCCCAGGTATTCATCAACCTGATGAATATGCAAACAAAATGTGCTATATACATACTGTGGAATATTATTCAGATGTTAAAAGGAATGGCATTCTGAGACATGCAACAACATGGATAAACCTTGAAGGCATCATGTTGAGTGAAATAAGCCAGGCACAAGAGGACAACAACTGTATGATCTCACTGATTTGAAGAAATTAGAATAAGCAAATTCATAGAATCAGAAACTAGAATATAGGTTACCAGAAAATGCGGTGAGGATAGGGAATGGGAACTTAAGGCTTAAAATGTACAAGGTTCTTATTTGAAATGATGGAAATGTTTTGGTAATGGATGGTGGTAATGGTAGCATAATGTTGTTAATGCAATTAATAGCACTGAGATATATATATCTGACTATGATTAAAAGGGGAAATTTTAGATTGTATATATGGTAATGGAATAAAATTTTTTTTTAAAAATCCATGTAACCACACACACAATGAACCCCAGCTTAAACCATGGACTTTAATTAATAGTACAAATACAAAATGTGCTATCATCAATTTTAACAAATGTTCCACACCAGTGCAAGGTGGTGATAGTGGGGTGGTGTATGGGAATCCTGTATGTTATGCGTTATTTTTCTGTGACCATGCAACTTTTCTATTAAAGGGAAAAAAAAATTTTTTTAAGCCATAGAACTATACAAACACTGAACCCCATGCAAACTATGGACTATAGTTAATAGTACAATTATAATAATGTTCTTTCATCAATTTGTGTAACCAAGGTACCACACTAATGCAAAGTGTTAATAATGGGAGGAGAAATATGGGAACTCTATTTCAGTGTGATTTTTATGTAAACCTACAACTTCTCTAATTAAAAAATACAAAATGAAAATAATAAAAAGAGCTAACCAGTGTCAGCATATACCACAGCCCCCAATCATCTTCTACCCACAGAGTTGGTTGTAGAACTGTTTCAGAGGTGTCCCAGCCTATTGGACTTCACAGGTGCCTCACCCTCCAAGCCTGATGGAAAACCAAGTCCTGCCAGTTTGACCGCACCCTCTCTGTAACTTCCTCCCCAGTTTAGACCTTCAGCATCCTGACTAGCTTTGCTTCTACCTGGTCTTCCTGCCCACTCTGTCCCTCCTCTTGCACGCCCCAGCCCCAGTCCCCACCACCGTGACCAAGCCTCAGGGCCAAAGCTGACCCTGCACTTCCAGAAGGCCCACCGCCAGTCAGACCAAGCCCGTCGTGGAAGGAGCAGAGCTTCCCGGCCAGCCCCCAGGCCCTCCTCTCCAGCCGCTCCCCTCCTTGGCAGTTTACACCAAGGGGTCATGACCTGCGGGTACCCCTTCCCTTTCCTCCCTCCCCTGGCTTTGTCTAGACAACCCATAGACACTCTTCATGGTCTGATGGAAGCCTTCCAGTCCTGCTCCTGGCCCACTGCACGTGTCTACATCGAAATAACCCTGTTTACTCACCCACTTGACTGCAGAATCCAATCTACCCTTCCTGGAGACCCAGCCCAATGTTTGGCATGTGGTAGGTGCCCAGGAGCTGAACCGTACTGTAGGAAGTTTCCTCAGCCTTCAGGGCCTCTGGGAGCCGTGGTCCTTAAACAGCCGCCAGGACACAGACAGTAAATTCAAATACTCTGAGAGGACGTGTGCAAGGTTTTGACGCACAAGGGGACGTAAGACGCTGCTCTCCTGTTCTGATCTGATTAGAGGCTAATTTTAAAGCACAGTCTCTTCTTTCTCTTCTTGATGAGTAGCAAGCATTGCTTCTTTTTCTTCCCCAGGCCTAGTGGGAAAGGAACTGGAATCCAAGCCAAAGAGGGAGTGAAGAATAGTTATTTCCCCTCCCAGAGTCCCCCAGAGGCTGGCCATGGAGAAGGGGTGGGTATGGCCCTGTCAGTCTGGTCAGGAAGGGACAGGCCCTCCGAGAGCAAGCACATCTCAACACAGGCTGCGCATTCGGTCACCTCCGGCTACCTCGGAGGGCGGTTATTTGGAAAAGTCAGGGAAGCAGAGACCCAGCAGCTTACAGACAGTGAGGGCAATCAGACAGTCAGGTGCCGGGGCACTGTGGCAGGACTAATTATAGGTTCAAATAAAAGGGGCTGTGGCAGTTTGATATTGTTTATAAATTCCAAAAATAGACATTTGATAATGTTTGCAAACCAGTCTGTCCCTCTGGGCATATTAGATTATATTGGATTCAGAGGGTTCACTTCTACTTGATTAAATAATGATTGAGGCTTTGATTGGGCCACTAAGGAGTGGGGATGCTCAGAGAAAATGACAAGGCACAGGAATTAACTGGAGTTTTAATGCTGGAACCCAGGAAGTAAGCACACAGAGGAGCAGAGAGAAGGCTCAATTAGACACAGCAGAGGCCCCGTGAAGAGAGACAAGCCATTCCCCCAATAGTCTACACTGGCCTTGTGGAGAGAACAGAGCAGCTGAGCCTCGGGTAAAGAGGAACCCAGGAAGCCTGAACCGTTGCAGGCATCAGCTGCCATCTTGCTCCAACACATGGCAACAGACTTTGGTGAGGGAAGTAACTTGTGCTTTATGGCCTGGTAACTGTAAGCTCCTACCCCAAATAAATACTCTTTATAAAAACCAACCAGTTTCTGGTATTTTTCATCAGCACCCCTTTGGCTGTCTAACACAGGCACCCGGGAAAAATAACCCCCAAACCTTTCAGAGTATACTAATCAAAGCCAGCCACACATGTCCACATATTGCAGACAGCCCAGGGGCCTAAATACAAACTGCAGTATTTCAGTCAGGTTGTCAACATTTCTAGAAGCCCAAGAGGCTTCCACTACATCACAAGCGAGTCCAAGGACCAAGGAAAATCCCATTACAAATTGGTTTTTCCTGGAAAGGTAGTGTCTCCATCCAGGATGGGGAAGTCCCAGAGATTATACCTGAGATATTCCCTCACTCCAAGTCAGGGCCCTGGCTCTTTGCACCCCACCCAAGGCTGACCCCCCAGTGGCCTTTTGGGTGCTGGTCATGGCCCTGGGCCAGGCACCTGGACTCTGCCTTGGCTCTTACCAGCTGAGTAACAATGGATAGTTGAATAACCCTTGGTCAGACTGAGCACAATCCAGCCCATCTGTGTAAAATCTACTGGACTTGGCTGTCATTAGAGGGTTGGTTTATAAACATCAGTGCATCTCAGAATTCTGACTTAGGGCAAAACAAGACACCATGTGAAAATTCCCACTATCCCAAATCTGCTGTCCTGGAGAGGCCCCAGGTAGGGTCTCCGATTAACAACTATACCTCCCAATTGGCAGCCAGCATCCACTCCCAGCCTGCAAGTGAGCCACCTTGAACCTGCAGCCTCATTTAGGCTTCAGATGACTTCAGCCCCAACTGACTCTACTGCATGAGAAATGCCACCCAAGAACTGCGCAGTTAAGCCTTTCCCAAATTCTTACTTCACAAAACTGTGAGCAACTGTAAATGGTTATTGTTTTAAGTTGCTAGGTTTGGGGGGATAATTTGTTACATAGCAATAGCAGCAAACAGATTTTGGCACTAGAAGCATGGTGTTCTTGTAACAAAACATGTCTTAGGTGTTGTTTTTGATTGGTTGTAAGACTGAAGGTCAAGCCAAAGTTGTGAAAACTTTGAGCAAACTTTTAGTAAAAGCCTGATGGGCTTCAAAGAGGTTGGCAGGAAAGACTTAAAGGAAAATGTTACTGAATGCTGGAGGAAAAGAGGCCCTTGTTACAAAATGGCAGAGAGCTTAGCAAAATTTCTACCTTTGGTAATGTGAAAAATTAAAAACTTAGCTAATGGACTGATGACTCTGGCTAAGGAGATTTCCAGGCAGAATGTCAAAAATTATTACCTGGTCTCTTTTAACTGTGTATGGATAAAACTAGATGTGCACAGAGAGAGATGAACTAAAAAAGGAATTATTCCATTTTCAAGCAGTATTTAGAAAAAAAATATAAAAGAACCAGAACTTGTTGGTTCAAAAATTAAACGGTAAAACAATTTCTCATCCCCATATCTCCTAGCAGAAGATTCTCATAGTAAGAAAGTGTCTCAAAGAAAACATCAAATCTAAGATGATGATGGGAAGACACTCAAGGTAAAAAAGAAAACAAGCGTGTGGCTATAGCATCCTTTGTTAAGACCTCAGAAAATTTTAAGACCTTTAAAACAGAAAAAGAAGGCCCACCAAGGATCCTAATGTCTTGCCTTGCGGTCCCTCTCTGTTGAACAATAGGGCTTCCAAGGGCCTTCTCGCACACAGACTTCCAGAGTCCAAAATAGAGAAGGACTTATCTTGAAAGATTTGTGGACAAGCTCTTTAGCTAAAAGAGTGGATTATAAATTGATATACAGGAATACCATGAAGTTTTTTAAGGCATTTTAACAGCTTGGAATGAAAGGGACAGAGACAGTACAAAATAAAAAGTGACCTTTAGACACCCAACTTTTTAGGAGCAGGAAGCTGAAGAAGAAAGCTACTCAGATGCAAACACGGGCTATTTTTTAATGGAAAAAGAAGGAGGGCTCAGTGAGGAACTAGGAGCCCAGAGAGCAAAGCCAAAGACACAGAGAACAATTTGTAGGACTGAGTTTGAAGTAAGGGACTCAGTGGAGTTCAGAATGGCCATGGCCCAGTGACTAATGTGTGGCTCTGAGTTTCCCACTTTTTGCATGGGAGTATCTATAGCAGTTATCTCATGCCCAACATTGTAGTTTCGGTGAGTGGAAAACATATAATGTGTCTCTTTCGTTCACAGATATTCAGCCTTAGGGGAATTATACTCCTAAACCTCATTCAAAGAGCCTCATCTGCTCCTGGACCAGGTTAAGCTGGCAAGCTCCTGACCTTGAGGTTGGTGCTACAATGGCATGAGACTTGAGAGGGTTCTTGGGGGAGGGAATGTGCATCTTGCACGTGCAGTTTTAAGACGCACCCCTCCCACGCCCCCTTCCCTTGAATCTGGGCAGGCTTATGACTGCCTCGACCAAATCACTATGGCGGAAATGATGATCTGTTCCTTCTTGTGCCAGGCTGAAGAAAAACCATGCTGCTTCTGCCTAGAACCTCTGCCTTCTGCCTGGATCTTGGGAAAAGCCAACTCCGATGACTATACTGGGGAAAGCCAACTCCTCTGATTAAACTGAGACCCCCGTGCTAGAGAAACCACGTCGGTATTCCAGATGACAAACCCAGCTCTGCTTTCAGACAACAGCCAGCATTAACCACCAGCCACGTGAGCGCACCACCTTGGATGCCAGCTCAATGGAGCCTTTGGCTCTAGATGACGTCTGTCTTCACCTGTATGAAAGAATCCAAGAAAGATCTATGCAACCAAGCCCTTCCCGAATTCTTGACCCGCAAAACACTGAGCAAAATTAAATGAGTTGGTTTAAGTCATTATGTTCTGTGGGTAAATTTTTATGCAGCAAAAGTAATTGGAATGAATGGTGACAGTGTAAACTAGTTACATGAGGTTAAGGTTGAAGATATTGAGGCACTTTGAGAAATTCAGCATGGAAAGAAAGATGAGACAGTACTGCGGAGGCAAGTGGACTAGAGGAAGTTTTTTCTTAGGATAAGAGGGGAAATGCAAAGTTAGTACTTAATGGGCACAGAGTTTCTGTTCGGGGTGATAAAAAATTTGGTAATATGGAGGTAATGTTAGCACCAGATTGTAAATGCAGCCAATGCCACTGAATTGCACAAATAACAATGGGGAAAAGGACAATTTTTATGTTATATATATATGTTACCAAAATTAAAAATTAAAATTAAAAAAAAATCTTTCTATCCAAAAGAGTCTGAAAATTAAAAGTCAAAATGCATGAAGAAATGTAATGCTAAGAGAGAAGTCCAGATTCAAAGTAGCAGGTAAAGACGGAGGATAGGACCTACCCACCCACTTTTCCTACTTTCCAAAAATCATTAAGCCCCAAAGGATGAAGAGAAAGGGAGAAGAGGCAAAGAACAAAACTTCAGAATTTTTTAACCCAATAGATGAATGATATAGAACTCAGGAGACTTTAAAAATAAAACTGAATCCTGAGTCAGCAGTGCAAAACACCGTGTGGCAGGATGAATCATGAACCCCAACAAACACAGGTTCTTCATCTTAATCCACATCCCGTAGATGTGTACCCATTGTAAATAGGACCTTTTGAAGAGGTTATTTTAAATGAAGATGTGGCCAACGGAGCCAGGGTGGGTCTTTTTCTTTTTTCTGTCTTTATTCATTTTTTAAATATTACATTCAAAAAATATGAGGTCCCCATATACCCCCCACCCCCCTCACCCCACTACTCCCCCCACAGCAACAATCTCCTCCATCATCATGAGACATTCATTGCATTTGGTGAATACATCTCTGAGCATCGTTGCACCTCATGGTCAATGGTCCACACCAGAGCCCACACTCTCCCACAGTCCACCCAGTGGGCCATGGGAGGACCTACAATGTCCAGTAACTGTCCCTGCAGCACCACCCAGGACAACTCCAAGTCCCGAAAACGTCTCCACATCTCATCTCTTCCTCCCATTCCCCACACCCAGCAGCCACCATGGCCACTTTCTCAGGGTGGGTCTTAATGCAGATGACTTACGTCCTTATAAAGAGAGCACAGATGTCCCAGGGGCTGAAGGAGAGGACATCTCCACGTGGAGGGAGGCAGGAATCCAAGCCAAGGAGCCCCACGGATCGCCATCAGCCAGCACCACAACACACAGACACCAGGTGAAAGTGGCTCGCCAATATCTTGATTTTGGACTTCTAGCCTCAAAATGGAAAGCCAATACATTCCTGTTGTTTAAGCCAAAGTTAGTTTGTGGTATTTTGGGATAGCAGCTCAGGTAAACTAAGCCACGTAGGAACCAACACAACTTACACTACCAAATCTCAAAAAGGCTAAGGAATCAGCTGATTCAGGGGCCTGTAAAAGTAGCAGTGAACATGGGTTCTACTTTAAATAAAGCAGATGGGTTGAAAGTCTGCTAAAAAGAAACCCATTCTTAAAATCCTCTCACTCACTCTACAAAGTTATTAGACGGCTCTTCTCGCATCCCAGTGAAAAACTTAAGGCTTCTTCTCTGGTGACTGTCCCGGACTCTTCGAAAGATGGTGGGCAGAGTTGAGGGAAAGGGGATTCTGTAATGAGAACCGGCAGAGCAGATTAAGTAAGTGAGTGCATCCTGGAAGTTGAGATCCTGGGAGGAGACTGGGAGAGCTTTCTCTGGAGTAAAAGTCCATCCCAAGAAGAAAAATCTAAAGTTACTGACATCAAATATTCCAGAAATAAATGGCCCAGTTAGGTTACCTTATTGTGAACAATGGTGAACACATCCTCGGCAGTGCTTGAGGCTTCCCAACAACTGGGAGCTTTTAATCTTCAATAAGGGTAGACAACCACGGATTATCAGTCACCTGAGGAAATCATCTAACTGCAGTATAGAGACCAAAACAAACGGGAAAAATCAGCTCGGAGGAAACAGCTTATGCAAGTAGAGGAGAACTTAAAAAAAAACAAAACCCACCATGAATATCTTAAGAGAGATAAGAAAAGATACTGGAACTGTGAAACAGGAACATATTGCTATTTCTGAAGGAACATTTAAAGAACATTAATAGCTATCGGAAATTTTAAAAATACCACCTACAATCAAAAATAAGGATGAGGAAAAGAAATTAAAAACTCAGGAAGCTGGTATTGCTCAGTGGTTGAATACCTGCTACCCATGTATGGGGTCCTGGGTTCAATCTCCAGTACTTCCTAAAAAACAAACAAACAAAAAATAAACATAAAAAACTCAATAGGAAAATTGGAAATAAAGTTGGAAAAATCACACCCCCCCAAAAAAAAAAAATAGACCAAACAACAAAGACAGGGATATAAGACAAAAAAGATTTTTTAAAATTAGAGAGTCAGTCCAGGAGGTACCACATTTTATCAGGATTATAACAGGATTTTTTGGGAGGTGGGGAGGACATACTCAGCAAAGAAATAATCCAAGAAAATATCCCAGAAGTAATGAGTTTTCTGGTTGACAGTGCTTGCTGAATGGCACAGTGTCCTGGGTGGTGCTGCAGGGACAGTTACCGGACATTGTATGTCCTCCCATGGCCCACTGGGTGGACTGTGGGAGAGTGTGGGCTATGGTGTGGACCATTGACCATGAGGTGCAGCAGTGCTCAGAGATGTATTCACCAAGTGCAATGAATGTCTCATGATGATGGAGGAGAATGTTGTTATGGGGGGAGGAGTGGGGTAAGGGGGGTGGGGAGTAAATGGGGACCTCATATTTTTTAATGTAATATTTTAAAAAATAAATAACAAAAAAATAATCTATAATAATAATAATACATACATACATACATACATACCAAGGCACAACATGTGAAACTTCAGAACAGTGGGGACAAAATGAGGATCTTAAAAGAGAGAAAAATGGATCAAATATGAAGGATCAGAAATCAGAGTGGTTTTGGATTTCTTAATTATTGATAGAAGGCAATGAAGAAATGCTTTCTTTCAAATTTTAAAATTTACTACCAACTGAGAATATTATACTCAGTCAAACTATCAATAAAGTGTGGAGATAGAAAAAAGTCATTTCATACATGTCTCAGGCAGCTTTTGCTGCATAATAAACATCCACAAAATCTCAAAGGCATGCACAATACGCAGTTACACATTTTTTATTGTTGTTTTTGTTATTGCTGTCATTTTTATTAGAGAAGTTGTAGGTTTAGAGAAAAATCAAGCAGAATGTACAGAGCTGCCATAAACTCCCCCTCACACACAGTTTTCCCTATTACTGACACTTTGCATTAGTGTGATACTTTTGTTACAATTGATGAAACAGTATTATGATAGTACTATTTCCTGTAGTCCATAGTTTATGTTAGGGTTTGCTGTTTATGTTGTACAGTTCTACCTCGTTGGTTTTTTTTTTAATTTCCCATTTTAATCACTTACAAGTAAACAGTTCAGTGATGTTAATTACATTCACAATGTTGTGCTACCATTATCCCCATCCATTACCAAAACTTTATCATCATTCCAAACAGAAACTCTACCAATTAAGCATTACCTCCCTATTCCCTACCCCCACTCCCACCCTTGGTAACCTATATTCTAGATTATGACTCTATGGATATGCTTATTCTAATTATTTCATATCAGTGAGGTCATATGCTATTTGTCCTTTTGTGTCTGGCTTATTTCATTCAACATGATGTCTTCAAGTTTCATTCATGTCATTGCATGTCTCAGAACATCATTCCTTTTTACTGCTGAATAATATTCCATGGTATGTATATAGCACATTCTTCTACTGATGGACACTTGGATTGTTTCCATCTTTTGGCCATTGTGAATATGCAGGTATTCTTGCTCATGTGGGTTATATGAGATCACCTGGTGAGGTTCTGATCCATGTATAAATACTGACTATTGATATAAATAAAATTGCAATATAACAACATAAGGAAAACGAGCAGTTGGAAAGGGTGAATATGGGGGATGGGGGAAAGGGAGAATGAAAGCTGAACATTTATGTCTAGAGTCAAAGTAGTACAGTAAAGAGTCTGCACTGCAGAGCCAGGTCATTTATGAAATGTAGAACTTTGAGCAATTTACCGAATCCTTCTGTCCCTTACTTTCCTTACCTGTAAAATAATGATACCTACTTCTCAGAGCTATTATGAGATTCTCTTAAATATATGGAAAGTACCCAGAAGAGGACCTGGCACATACTAAGTGCTATATAAGCGACTGCTATTAATATTTGTCATGGTGGAGAACCAATAAGAAAATGCCCGAACTGAAAAAAATACAAATTAATAATATTATTTGTCATGTAAACCAAAAGATAATTAGCTAAGAGGTGAAAATGGGAGCTTCTGAGGAAGAGGGGGAAATGGAGGAGATATGGACTAATGTTTTTCAACAAAATTGTAGAAATTGTTGTTTTTCGTATGTATTATTATTTTGAGAAAAATTAAAAAAAGAAAGATGGAAAGAGGAAATATGCCATGACATGAATGAGGAAAGCAACCATTATGTATCTTTAATGGTGGCAGATCAAATTGGCTCTATGATATCAGAAATGAAAGAAAGAAATGTAATTACTGAGTTCCAGTGGCACACAAAAGGTGTCCATACAAGGCAAAACATGCTAATTTTAACTTAATGCAAAAGATGACTTTATTTTGCCAAAAGGCTGATATTTCGCAAAATACCTGAAATGTGTTGCTTTTATGAAGGGTATTTATTTGGGGTAAAAGCTTACAATTCCAAGGCTGTGAAAAGTCCAACTCAAAGAAACATAAGAGGTACTTTCTAACCCAAGTCAGCTGCCACGTGCTGAAGCAAGATGGCGGGCAATCTCTGCCTGGTCTCTGCCTTCCCCTCCGGCTGTACCATCTCCCAGAGTTCAGCTGAGGGCAACCAGGCATAGGGCTTATCTCTTACTGGGCTTCTTCCCTCAGGCTTGGCTGCTCTGTTTTCTTCCCAACTTCAGCTGCAAGCTATCAGGCCAATGGCTTATCTCTCCCTGGGGTCTCAGCTGTTTGAACCTCTCCTTTCTGTCACACAGCAGGATCAAAAATGTCCGAGCTCTCTTTTCAGGCATGGCTCCATTTTTTATTGTACGCAGCAAGGGGGCAGAGACTCAATCTGAGTCAAACCTCAGTGACATAGTTCAATTGAAAAGGTCTATCCCTTTTTGGTACATTTGATAACCAGTTTTTCAGCAATTGGGATAAATTCTGGATCTGACATAGTCAAAGATAAAGTTAGTGAGTTGAAAAACAGTGGTAAGAATTCACTCAGCATGCAATACAAAAAGACAATAAAAATACTAATGAGACTCATGTGCCAGCATCTGTGAATGCCCCGGCCAGCAGGGCAGGGAACGGGGGCTCGTGGTCGCGCGGAGGAGAATGGTGAGACAGGAGACGCGAGGAATGACAGCGAGACAGGGTGAGGATCAAGCTGCAAAGTTTTATTGTGAGAACAAAGCATTTATACTCTTGGGAAGGGGAGGGATAGTGGGAGGGATGGCGGTTAGGGATTGGCTATTGCTGTCACTAGGGGAAGTGGCAGGGTCCAGGGACTGGCTGTTGCCGTTGCTGGGGTGGAGGGCAGACTTGAATTTCGCGCCTTGCGCCTACGCGTTACTGTGTTAGCCTAGGCAGTGGCGGGAACAGAGAACAAAGGAGCAGGGAGGGAGAAGAACCAGGAAATGGGCTCCGCTCTGGCGGCCATGCTATTGGCATCGCTGATCTCAGCGCACGCCCTCACCAATCGTCCCCAACAAGCATCCATAATGGGCAGCCCAGACCCATAGGGTCAGAAGGCAACCAACGCCCAAGTCTGGGCTCCTTGGCTCGTGTCCTCCTGTGCTGCACCTGCATGGCCCATCGCCCATCCATACCTGCCCCCTGCCCTGCACACTTGGAGATGGCAGCACTTTGGCTCCAGTGGCACCCAGGTACCCAGTTCAGTGCATTATGGGAGCATCATCTCCTGAGGAGGGGGAAGAGGCAGAAGGTGAGCCAGTGGACCTGTAAAGAAATGAGCAGACTAGGAGAGGGAGAGGAAGGTGCTAACTCTGAGGTGTGTGCACCCAAGAACCACCTCCCTATGGGAATCCTATAACCCAGAAAGTCATAAATTGGACAAGAGTTTCCAGCTGACCAAGTTCACTGAGCCGAAGGGCATGGGCTGCAAAGTTGCAAAGATACCTTGCAGAAAGAACCCAACATAACCAAAGGGTATCATACCCAAAAGAGATTAGTTTACAGACATAATCTTTCTCTTTTGGGGATTCATAAATAATCTCAAACTGCCACACTGGTCTTGTTTTTAAATAGGTCTATTCTGGGCCTGTGGCCGGCTGGCCTCGCTCCCTCAGCCGGGTGGAGGCCGGGGCGTCCGCGCACACAGGCGCCTGCAGGCGGGCACTGGGAGCACGTGGCGCACGGGCACCAGCCTCCATATGGCAGCAGCTCTGTCGGACCTGGGTCCGGCTGTGGCCACCGCTGGCTCCTGTGGGGTCTTCTGCCAGGGGCTGACCTGCATGCTGCTCATCTTCTTCGACCTGGCCTGGCGACTATACATCAACTTCCCCCTCCTCTACATCGCAGCTTCCATGATGCTCTACGCCCACCTGCAGCTTCCCATGGAGATCCAGTGCATCCTCAGGCTCCATGCATCAAAGAATACAAAACAGGAGACCCGGCAGCGGGGTCCCCTGACCACAGCGTCAACGGGGGAGGTGACAGGGACCTAATCAAAGAACACGGTAGGAATGCCCTTCGCCTTCAGGCACGCCTTCCTGGATGAATAAAGCTGCAGTCGATGGGAATGGAAATTCATAAAACGAGGCGCTTTCGTTGGAAATGGACAACGATTTGAGTGAGATTGACCTCTAGCCTCTCAGTGGCAGCAAAGTGCTGCGGTATTTGAGAGAATCCCTAAGAAGAAACTCAGCGTCAGCAGCTGCTCAGGGCATCGCTGCGCACCTGGGCGCGCTCCTGCAGAAGAGTGGGGGGCCCAGGCATCTGCTGGCGGGGGCCAGGCTCTGGTGGGGGCCAGGCTGGGAAGAGCGCCCGGGGCCACCGACCGTGGCAGAGAGGAGCTCCCCTGGCTGTCAGAACTGCCCTGCCAAGAAAACACGAATTTGCTGCGGTTAGAAATGGGAATTTCTGCAGATGAACTTCCAAGTGCTTTTCTCGAGGGGATGGACTTGGAGTCGGAACTGTCTGGCCTACCTCGTTTCTGCAACACTGTGCGCATGTCCTGGAGAACTCCGGAATGATGAGACAAAATAGGTTTTCTTTGACACTTTAAAGCCCATGTTTTCAGAGCAAACAGTAGAATACAAGAAAATGGTGTCAAGGGTAAAAAGTACGTCCCATGATCACTGGGATTTCTGGCTCCCTGAACTCCTGGACTAGGAAACCTGTTATACTATAATTAGGGCCCAGACAGAACAATAAAAAGAGTGAGATGACCTTTAAAGGCTGTCTTAGAATGATTTATTTCACATTAGGTCTAGATGCAAACAGTGTGGCCATTAAATTCTTGCTTTGGTTTGTAGGGCTTGACAAACTGAAGTAAGTGAAATTTAAACTCTTGCCAGGTTGGGTGATCCGGAAGGGTACTTAATTTGAGCTTGAAAAACTCAGAATTGGAAGAGCATTTTAGAAGCATCCTGACATACACTATTTATTTATAAGATTAGGACCCTGGTTACATAAAATTCTTCACATAGCTTCCTTCCCCACTCTAAAGGCTCCAGTCCAGATTGCTTTTCATGGAATGGAGGTGCAGATTTGTAAAGCCACTCTTTTCCCCGATGTAAGCCTTCCTCGCCGAGTTCATGGGAAGCGTACCATTTCTGCATTTCATAAAATAATTTTGGTCTGTAGGAAAATGTGTGATTTCTTTTCTCACATCTTTTTCCTTCCACTTGAAATGAAATTTAAAAGGAGGACCGATGGTGAAAGTTGCGATATTAAACTTTAGAATGATCCTTTCTCCACTTAGGAACACTAGCAGTGTTACCATAAAACATGAGCTCGAAAACATTTGATGTAGCTCAACTACATAGGGGCAGCTCAAGTATTTCATTACAGAAAGTTACTACTTTCTTGGGATTGAGATATCTTTTACACTGAGATTTTTTTTGCAGTAACTCCTCTTGATGATAACTTTGATAAAGGTCCTTTAAGAGTCATACTTGTGTGTAAGTTTTTAAGGAATCCCAAAGTAAGAGTTAAAAAACCATTTTTGAGATTATTGATTGTGTACACCAGTTTATATTGTGTGCGTAATTACTATGCTGTGTGCTATTTTAGTGCTTTGGCAAAATGAAAAATAAAATCTGCTCTTTAGCTAATAAAAGTCTTATTCTACATGAAAAAAAATAAACAGATCTATTCCTTTAGCATTACTTCAGTTAAAGACTGTAAACCACAAAAAATCTCATTGTGTCTACACATCAGGTGACTTTAGGTCTATTTGTGAGCAGATAAAATTAGTAAAATAGAGCTCATTGCCTTCTTTTCACATTACATTAAGTGAAGATGCACCTAATCTTGAGGCAGCTTCTGAGTTGAGAATTATATCATCAAATACTGTTGATTCATTTTGAATCTTTAGACATTTATCTCTTACCAACAGGCTCTTTTAAAGGTCATTTCCCTATAGCATAGACATTATCAAAAGTAGTGTTAAACTGCAGTTGTTATCTTTTCATTTTATGTCTATTTATCATTGGAAGTCTGGCCTGTTTTTCACAGTCTTGAAGGGTATCCTGGAAAGACAAACCCAGTCAGTGACAGTGGTATCCCAGTAGTAGCAGAGTTGCATGACTCTTGTAGTCTTCGATTCGTCTAGTCTTATCCTTCAAGAGCACCTCACCCAGGTCACGACTCACTAGTGGAGTCCGTTAGACAAGACAAGTGCTAACTCTGCGTGGAAAACACTTTGAAGACAAAAAGTGAATTTTATTTTTTTTATACCATCCAGATATTTGCAGTAATATCAATAAGTGTTTTCCTTACAGCAAAAAAAGGATACTTTTTGCAATCTAATTAGATGTTCTGTAGTGCAATTGCCCTTCCGCATTTACAATCCATATATAATTAACTATGCAAATAAATTTTTAATATAATCAATAATAAAGACTGGATGGTAGCATTTAGTACATTTTATACTTTGTGTAGGGCTTTCAGGCCTTTTGTTTTCTTAAAATCAGTAGCTATTTAACCTAATTCTTAGTTTACTTTGTCCTTTGCCCCAGTATTTTCTTGTGCACGCTTTTCAGGATCTGTTAAAATTTGCATTGTCAACTTTGCAGCTTGAACTTAAACTTGTTATTCAAATAAATATTTAATATTTTCTTGCTCTTGTATAATTAGATGGCCCTTTTAGTATTATTTTAGAAGCCTTGGAAGAATTTTGCCTAAAGCACAATTTATTGGAGGAAAACTAGATTTTAGTTTTATAAAACTTGTCTTTCATGGGACCTATATTTTTTCTTGAATTAAATTTTGTAGTTCTAGAACAAATAGGTGACCTAAAAAGGTGTTAATCTGTGTTTCTTAAAAGAGGCTTCGTTATATTTTGGCCAGCTCGAAAAGGGGGAGACGGTTTCTGTTATCAAGCTCAAGTGCGCTGGATCATCAAGGGTCTGTCTTCGCGAGAAAAACACCACAGTCACCCCAAGTTCCCGAAAGCGTCCTGCCTCCAGGCACCAGAGCGGCCTAAACCAACCAGCTTCTGCCAAGGGAAACCACGGCGGGAGACGAAGGTCCCTGGAAGTCGGGGCCGCCTCCTGGCACGAATGGCCAGCAGTCTTCCCGTTAGTGTCTCCTGATCCTGGAGACCAAACCATCCGCACAGGGCACAGGGCGTGGGGGCTGCTGCAGATCCGAAACAGACTGGGCGTTTTACAGCAATGATGTGGATGTTGCTCCTCAAAAGCTACACCCCAAGTGGTCAGCAAAAAAAATGTGCTGGAACCCACAAAAATGTATTTATTAGTGAGAACATAAGAGCCTTGGAGATAAGATTGAGAAGTCCAAAAGTGTCTAAAAAGAATTCTAAAATTAAAGAATAAGAGCACGACAAAGAAGAAACATTTAAAGAAATAACCACAGATAATTTTCCAGAGCTAGAGAAAGGTGTGGGTTCTTGTGTACACTGGGTACTAAGCAGGACAAAAGGGAAAATAATAAATCAGTCACACTCAGAATAATGTTAAAGAGACTTAAAATGAAACTTGAGAAGGCTCAGGATAAAGGGGCAATCCTGAAAGCTAGGAGAGGAAAAGAGATGAAGGTTTACAACAGACTTATCAGCAACAGTGCACGCCTGAAGGTGAGGTCATGTCTTCACCAGTACTGAGAGAAAGCGCTGCGTGGTAACATAAATTCTACAGAGGAGTAAACTAAGACGCAGCTAGGTTAAGTCACTTGCCCAAGATCCCAGGGACCCTCCCCACACTTCATAGCCTACGAAACCTGCTGCATTTATGGGGATAAAGAGAAAGTTGCCATAATACATCAAGCAACATGATTCTTACCCACATCAACCAGAAGTTTAACTACTTTATAGGAAAATGGGTAAATTACAGTATAGTTACACAGAGAATATTATACAGCAACTAAAATGTATAAATTGTACCTACACCCATCGACATGGGTATACCTCAAAAATATAATGTACCATCAAACAGGAACATATGCCTATGCTCCTGTGCCCTTCAAATATAGAAGAATTACAAGATGGGTAAAAGTATGAAAGCTGAGGTTAAATAATATGCTTCTTCCAAAAAATCTCCTCCTGGGAAATTTACTCTTACAGCTCTCCAACAAGCTTGACATTTGAATGAGAGAAAAAAATGTTAGAATCTGTTGTTTGGACCAAGAAATTTCAAGGTGTCTGAAAGTTGGACTGGACTAATAATCTGATCTTACCTACAGTGACGATAGGAACAAATGAAACCAAGATCATTCAAAATCCAGTGGCCCCATTTGTAATTGACCTCTTTTCCACCTTTTGGCTAGATCACTTGTGGGGAATTTGCAACCGATCATCTCTGATTTTGGCTTATGAGGGAGTGCAACTTGTCAAGAAGAAGGAAAAGTGGAATAGAAATTCTCTTGAGCTTTACTGGACCAAGTCAAATTTATTCTTAAGGAGTTGATATTAGGAAGCTGGGAATATTATGAATGATCCATAAGAAGATGGCCTCACACTGTGAGAATCCTCAGAATCTCATATACAATTATTTGTTTGAAATGAAAGAATTTTAGGATAATATCCCCAATTGGCGTGAGAACAGGCAGCACCTGTCAAACATGGGAGCCTTTTCCCAACTATATAAGGACTAGTCAAATTAACACTAGTTTTGAATTAAAGAGGGGGGATCTTATGTCTGGATTGCTGGGGCTCCCCTTCTGGAGCCTGCCCCTCCCATGTCCCTGCTGAATACGGTGCCGATATGCTCCATGTGCTACAGCTTCTCCTGGCACCCACGTGCCCCAAATACTCTTTGGTAATGGCTGTTTTCTAAGCTGGAATGAAAATTTGGTCACGACAGAGACTATGTCTTAGTTATCTTAAGAGACCTAACATTTAGGCTTGACTTTATCATTGGAGTTCAAAAATGGTTTGCTAAATGAACGAGACCCGAAGACCTGATCATACTGTAATACTAGAGAATGCTAGTAGGTGGCGCCACGTTTTGTTTTTTAGCTGAAGAAAGTAAAACCTCTGCAAATATGAGGAAAAAACTCAAGATCACAGGGGCTTTCAGGCCAGAAAAGTACATACATATCCTAAACCATACTAAGTGATATACTCCCAACGGAACATGGGAAAAGATATACCAGTACAGATGTATTGCCACCAGAGTGTCTGGGAAATGAAAAGCCCCTTTTTGAGAAATCCCTTTCTGAAAAGATTTCCAGGGCCCAGAGTTTAACTCACATCAGTGTGTGACATCATAACTCTTCCCATCATTAATTTTAGAAAAGTTAACCAACGCTTCAGAAAAAGTTGCGTCTAAGTTATCATCCTAGGAAATTAAAATAAAACCATGTACAGATCCAAAGTAATCTTAGTATGAAAATTCCTTACACCTTAATGTACAAATAATCACATAAAATTTTTCTAAATGAATGAACCTAAGCAGAAGTGATTTAGAAATATTTGCAGGTATAAGAAAGTTTTAAAATTGTGACTTTGGTGCCAAGAGAATATCTAGCTACCCAGATGTCTGCATTCTCTATATATGTTCCTGGAAAGTCTAAAGCCTGAGTAATTAATGAATTACTCAACCGGTATGTACCCAGGGATTAACTGCTACATGAACCAGTTTTTTTAAATTCCTTCCGGAAAGAAAGAATTCTAAATGTTTTTTTAAAATGTGGGTGGGTTTGGTAGCCAGGGAACAATTCAATTCAAGAAACATTTATTGAATACCTACTAAAGTCCAGACATAGAGTTAGGCATTATACAATCTCTACATACAACATAATGAATTTTATTTTTTCAATTCTAAACAGACTAGTTTTAGACCATTGAAAAAATATAGAAAGAAAAATAAGATCAACCATGATCCATCCACACAAAGACAACAGTTATTACCATTGTGGGATATTTCAGTATAGATTTCTTCCCATAATATTTTTTAACTTAAATGTAATCCATCATTGTATCCAGCTTTTTAGGTGCTTTTTTTTCAATCAGCATCTTAACAAAGTTATTTCTCATGTTATTAAAAAAAAAGCTTCCCAAATGAAAATTTAATGTTGTTTAAGAACATGCAGATTTTTAAGGCTTGTGCTACCTATTGTCAGAGAGATCTACAGAAAAAACTGCATCAATTTATAGATGAATAAAATAGAAAAGTGTCCATCTCTACACATCTTCAACCATAGCAAATATTGAAATTCTTTAAAATATTTTCCAAAATTATATACAAAGCTTATGTGGTTCCATCTACAATCCACATAAGAAATTGCCTTCAGCCACGACAGAAGTCTCATCCAATCAGCTGGAGGCCTTAAAGAGAGCACTGAGGATTTCAGCAGTCAGAAAGAATTCCTCTCTCTGCTCCAGACAGACAGCTTCTCCTGGGGAATTCATCCAAACCTTCCTGGGAGCTCCCAGCCTGAAGCCAGCCTTAGGGGATTCGGATGTATCAATCCCCACAGTCACATGAGCTGATTCCTATATTAAATCTCACGATATTTCCATACTAAACAGCCTGTCAATTCTGTTTCTCGGAAAAACCCTGGCTAACACACTTGTTATAAGGCTACAGAGTCATTGAAGTACTCTTGACATATAGTCTTGAAATTGCTTTAAAATTTTCACACCACAATTACAATATATGAGAGTGGCTGTTTCGTAATGTCCTCTCCTATTCAGTGTTTTTTAAAAATCTATGATTAATTGATTTGAGGTACATTGTTGCTTTGGTATATCATTGCTTTCTCATGTACATTTTTTACTGTTTGTGAGGATGAACATTTTTCCATAAGTTTCAGCTATTTTTGTCATCAGCATAAAAGATATTACAATGGTTGTGGACTCTATTTACAGTACTAAAATGCCCCTGGCTAAGCCAAACAGAACCTATCAGAGAAATCATTTCAGAAATGAAAAAAAAACTAAAAGTTCATCTGGTCCAGTGATTTTCAGTAGGATGAAGGCATGTTTGATTATTGAAATAATTGGCAAACACTACTAGCATTTAGTGGGTAGGTACGAAGGAGGCTACATTTCTTGGAATTCATGAGACAGTCATACTATAATAATAACAAATGTTATATTAAGCATTTATGTGAGTGAAAATTTTATTTATAATTTTCATGTTTAGAACCTAATTCTATTTTACATATACACTTTATTACATCATTTTGATATATACTTATATGGTAGGCATGCAACTATAATACAAATCGAGGCAAAACTGTACTTTGATTTATTTATATATTTACAAGAGTTGCTCAAAGTTGGAAAATTATGTAACTGATGGCAATTGACATTGCCAATACAACACAGTGTTATCGATCTCTTTTTCTTACTTTCCATTCTCAATGATTCTAACAGATGGAATACTCTAAACGCATAACTGAAACATAATTGTTAGTGTGGTCATACTCAAACATTTATATATAAAAATATGCATCAGTTTATTATAAGTTATTTTCTTTTTTATTTATCCTATATACTAATGCTATATATTTTAATTGTTTTAATTTCATTTAAATATAGGCAGGTTATATTATTTATAAATTTAATTTCAAGATAGTAAAGGGAGCATTGTAAAACATTGATATAAAAGTCTTAACATATTAAAAAAAAATACCATCAAAGACAATAAAAGAAAAGAAATACCCCATGACTAAGTTTGTACTAGAGAAGCAAAGATGAGCCAGGAATAGAAAACTTTTAAATATAATTCACAATATTAATAGATCTAAGGAGAAAAGTCATATGATTATCTCCAAAAATGCTGAAAAATCTTTGATAAAATTCCACCTCCATCACTAAAAATATTTGAAAATGCAATTTAAAAATGAACAAAAGGGAAAGTAGATTTGGCTCAATGAATAGAGCATCCACCTACCACATGGAATGTCCAGGGTTTAAACCCCCGGCCTCCTTGATCTGTGTGGAGCTGGCCCATGTACAGTGCTGATGTGCACAAGGAGTGCCGTGCCACACAATAGTGTACCCCGCATAGGGGAGCCCCACGTACAAGGAGTGCACCCCATAAGGAGAGCTGCCCAGAGTGAAAAAAAGTGAAGCCTGCCCAGGAGTGGCACCACCCACAAGGAGAGCTGACACAGCAAGATGACGCAACAAAAAGAGACACAGATCCCCGGTGCAGCTGACAAAAATACAAGCAGACACAGAAGAACACACAGCGAATGGACACAGAGAGCAGACAACTGGCAGAAGGGAGGGCTGGGAAGGGGAGAGAAATAAATAAAAAAAATAAATTAAAAAAAAAAAATTGGAAAACGGACTTGGCCCAGTGGTTAGGGCGTCCATCTACCACATGGGAGGTCCACGGACCTCCTTGACCCGTGTGGAGCTGGCCCATGCGCAGTGCTGATGCGCTCAAGGAGTGCCCTGCCATGCAGGGGTGTCCCCCGTAGGGGAGTGCCCAGCGCGAAAGAAAGTGCAGCCTGCCCAGGAATGGCACTGCCCACACTTCCCGTGCCACTGATGACAACAGAAGCAGACAAAGAAACAAGACGCAGCAAATAGACACAGAGAACAGACAACAGGGGGAGGGGGGGAATTAAATGAATAAATAAATCTTTAAAAAAAAAATTAACCAAGGACTTGAAAAGACATTTCTCCAAAGATGACATATAAGTATGCAAAAGTACATGAAAAGATGTTGAACATCATTGGTCATCAAGGAAATGCAAATCAAAATCACAATGAGATACCAGTTCACACCCAGTAGGATGGCTATTATTCAAAAAACAGAGAACAAGTGTAAGTGAGGATACAGATATATTGGAACTCTGTACATTGTTGGTGGCACTGTAGAATGGTGCAGCCTCTGTGGATATCAGTTTAGTGGTTCCTCAGAAAGTTTAACATGGAATTACCATATGAACCAGTAGTCCCACTTCTTGGTACATGCCCAGAAGAATTGAAAGAAGGGACTTGAACAGATATTGTACACCAATGTTCACAGCATTAGTCACAATAGCCAAAAGGTGGAAACAATTCAAGTATCCATCAACAGATGAATAATTAAACAAAATGTGGTACATACAGACAATGGACTATATTCAGCCTTAAAAAGAATGAAGTTCTGATTCATTCTTTAACATGGATGAACCCTTTAAGATCTCATATTGAATGAAATAAACCAATCACAAAAAGACAAATATTGTGTGATCTCACTTACATGGAATACTTGGAAAAAGCAAATTCATAGCGGCAGATAGTAGATTACTGGTTACCAAGGAAAGAAGGGTCAGGACAATGGAGAGTTAGTGTTTAATGGATACAGAGTTTCTGTTTGAGGTGATAAGAAAGTTTCAGTAAAGTATGTTGGTGACGGTAGCATACATTGTGACTGTAATTAATACCACTAAATTGTACCCCGGAAAGTGATTAAAATGGGAAATTGTGAGTTGTATATGTTACTACAATTTAAAAGCTTTTTTAAAAATTATTGAAAAAATATAAAGGGGTTAATATTTCCTTAACATACCATAATACACAAATTCAATCCTAAAACCAACATCTTATTAATGGAAAACCCAAGAGGCATTTCCAGTATTCTGGAGGTTACCAGCCTATACCATTTGACTAGAGAAAACAATTAAAGACATAAGGATAAGAAAATTAAAATTAAAACCACCTTTATTTACAGATGACAGAACACCATACCTAGAAAACCCTAGAAAATCATGATTTTAAAAAATCAAATAATAAAAGAATTCACCAATATAGTAGGCTACAAAATTAACATGCAAAAATCAATATCATTCATATATGTGAATAACCCGTTAAAATTTATAATGTATGAGAAAACTCCACTTAAAACAGCTACAAAAAAGATAAAATATTTAGGAATAAATATTTTTTAAAACTAGATGAAGAAAATGATATGAAGAAAGCACTCCTGAAAAACTCAAAAATTTACTTATATAAGAAAGGGATGTGGCTCTTGAGACTGAGCTCCCACCTACTACATGGGAGGTCCAGGTTAGGTTTCAGTGTCTCCTGGAGAAGACCAGCAGGATGGAGAGATGACGACAGTGGCTGGCGCAGCCAGCTGAAGCAGCAGGGTACACAGTGAGATGATGCAACCAAGAGACAGCAAGGAAACAAAGTGAGAGACGCAACAAAGCAGGGAGCGGGGGTGGCTCAGGCGACTGGGTGCCTCCCTCCCATGTGGGTAGGTCCCTGGATTCGGTCCGGTGCGTCCTGGAAAGATGAGATCATCGTACAACAGAGGGACACAGCAAATGCAAACAAGGAAGGGGTGAGGAGAAATAACTTTTTTTAAAAATTTTTCTTTAATTACTTAAATAGAAAGATATGCCTTGTTGTTGGTTAAAATGTTTCAACATCATAAAGATAGTTTTTCCTATGTCAATTTTAAATTTAATGTAGTCTCCCTAAAATGCCAATGACATTTTATGCAATTAGGGTGATCTAGGTTGCATGTGGAAAAATAAAGATGATAACTGTACTGTGGTATCCACAGGGCATATTCCTATTCCTACTCTTAAGAAATGCAAACTGAAGTGGTTCGGGGTAAAGGGCCATGATATATGTAACTCACCCTAAATGATTCAGAAAAACCAATTGTGTATACATGTGCATATACCCTCAGCATCTAGATCATAATGGGTACTCAAAAAAAGGTTTGCTGGATAAAAAAAAGGAACAAATGAAATAATTTTAAGTAAATTAATTTTGCATCATTAGCACAATAATTAGTATTTTAACGTTGACTCCAATGCACTTCCTAGTTCACCCTCACATCTAGCCTCAGATCGGTGTTATTTCTTTAGGTCATTGGGAAAATGAGTTACTTTCTGGCTTTCCCTGCCGACTCTCCCTTGGTTCTCCGTAAAAACTTCCAAACCCACACTCAGGGTTTCCCTGTTTCCCCGCGGACTTGTTCTGAGCCACATTTCCCTTTTCCAGACACACATTCTTCTAGTCAGCGCTCCTGACCTGCCCTGCTCTTAGTATCTCAACCCCTTGTGCTGTCTGAACCCACAGGCGAGGTTTCTATGTTTTAATCATTAATCCTCTCCCTCAAAGAGTCAGCTCCAAGAAAACCAGGTCAACCCCCCATTTGTGTTACCACACCCTGCACTAGAAGGCCATTACACATTTTCAGGCCCCCCTGCTATGGTGGAAGCTATAGCATAAACATTTAGCAAAATCTCATTTTTGCATTTTTATTACCTCTGCCTCAGCTAAAACCAAGGTACCCTCAATGTACACATTTTTTGAGAAAAGAGATTTTACCTCAAGGTGAAAGACGAGTCAGTTTTTCTATTTACAAGTAACTTTAAAGAAAAAAAAAAGTTTGCCACTATTACTTTTAATGGGGTTTACTGCCAGCCTTACATTTTGTGCATATATACCATTCACCATAAATACCACATCTGTCCCAAGACTTTTATTTTCCCAAAGCCTGACTACTCTGCCCAAAAATAGCCTATGAACTTCCCAATTTGGTACTAGAGCAATTTTTTTCGTTTACTCCATAAAAATCTACTAAGCTTTTTTCTTGAACAAGACATTATTCTGAGGCTATGACAAAAAAGCACAGTTCCTATCTTCTGGCGGTGACAATATGGTGTAGAGGAAGAGTGGACTCTAATGGCTGATCTTCTTATTCTTCTGGCCATCTTTCCTGCCCTCTTCATCCAGTGAGGCGCCCCCGACCCAGACAAGGACAAGCAGACCTGTCCGTCCACAGCCACTAAATGGTCCAGGAACAGGCAGGCGTCCCGAGTTGGACCCGTCAGAGTCCCCCTGGGACTTTTCTACCGGAGCTAGACGATTGGTTTCTCTTCCACTTGGATCACAAACTGTAAAGATGTGGGCATTGGACTAACCGAGGCCCATTTTCCCTCCAGTAGGCGAGAAGTAAGCCTACTCACAAAAGGAAGCAAAGATCAGATGTGGAGGTAGGGGCCCTGACACCCTAGCCTAAGGGTTTCAGTCCAGTTGTACCTGAGGTGTCCATGGTCTTTGAGGTTATCTGAGCCTCCAAGTTCCCTCTTTGCTTATTTGTACTGATATCTTGCCACCTGCAGATGAGAGCGTCCCCACTCATATGGGAGCCGACCACTACACGTGGTAACACGAGCGACAAGACAAACACGCTTCCATGAAAATTAGGAGAGTTCTCCTTCAGTTGCGAAAGGCAGGAAAAGGTGACATTTGAGCTTGTTCTTAAGAAATAGGTTAAATCCTGATAAGAAATGAGCAAGAGAATGAACCAGGTGGAAAGAACAAAAAGAACAAAAGAAAAATGGCCAAAAAGTGGCCAAGATAATCAGGAGGGTATTTGTAGCATAGCACTCTGGGTGAGAAGACTAGGAAGGTGAGTTTGGATTACTCAGTTGAGGACCTTAAATTCTAGCCAAATATTCAAGTAATATTGACCAGCTGGATGTGAAAAAACAAACAAGCAAAAAAAACTTTTATTGTAGCTCAGGAAGGTGGTTAGGGCTGGAGATAAAGGTTTGGAAGTTGTCTACAGAAAATTAATAGGAGTTAAGTCTTCAAAGTTATTGAACCAACCGTAATAATGGTAGCTAATGGATACTGAGCATATGTTTGTGTCAGGCATTATGCTAAAGAATGATAAAGACATAGTTTTATTTAATCCTTAGAAAAACCTTATAAGGTAGGCATTATTTTTACCCCATTTTGCAGTTAAAGGGAAACAATGTTCACAAAGTTAAGTGACCAGTTCAAAGTCTCAAGTGCCAGAACCAGAACTTGACCTTAAGTCTGTCATTACTCCAGGGCACAGGCTCTTAACCACCATGCTACGCTGGCTCCACAGTAGAAGAATGTAGGAAGGAAAAAGGCATGGGAAGAACTTTCCGGCGGTGGACTTGGCCCAGTGGTTAGGGCGTCCATCTACCACATGGGAGGTCCACGGTTCAAACCCCGGGCCTCCTTGACCCGTGTGGAGCTGGCCCATGCGCAGTGCTGATGCACGCAAGAAGTGCCCTGCCATGCAGGGGTGTCCCCGTATAGGGGAGCCCCACGCGCAAGGAGTGCGCCCCATAAGGAGAGCCGCCCAGCGCGAAAGAAAGTTCAGCTTGCCCAGGAATGGTGTCTCACAAACGGAGAGCTGACACAAGATGACACAACGAAAAGAAACACACAGATTCCCGTGCCTCTGACAACAACAGAAGTGGACAAAGAAGACGCAGCAAATAGACAAAGAGAACAGACAACCGGGGGGAGGGGGGAGAGAAATAAATAAATCTTTAAAAAAAAAAAGAAAAAGAACTTTCAGAAATGTCTGGCAGAAGGAAGACTTGGTCCACATCTGGATCAGATGGGAACTAGGGCCATAGTTGCCGTTTAAGGGTGGAAGAGCCAGACAAGGTTTTTTGTTTTGTTTTGTTTGTTAACATATCTCCATTCCTCATGGTACACACATATCCCTTCTTTTTTTTTTTTTTTTTAAGATTTATTTATTTATTTAATTCCCTCCCCTCTCCCCCGGTTGTCTGTTCTCTGTGTCTATTTGCTGCGTCTTGTTTCTTTGTCCGCTTCTGTTGTCGTCAGCAGCACAGGAAGTGTGGGTGGCGCCATTCCTGGGCAGGCTGCACTTTCTTTTGCGCTGGGCGGCTCTCCTTACGGGCGCACTCCTTGCGCGTGGGGCTCCCCTACGCGGGGGACACCCCTGCGTGTCAGGGCACTCCTTGCACGCATCAGCACTGCGCATGGGCCAGCTCCACAAGGGTCAAGGAGGCCCGGGGTTTGAACCGCGGACCTCCCATGTGGTAGATGGACAGCCTAACCACTGGGCCAAGTCCTTTTCCCACACATATCCCTTCTGCTCCTTTTCCAATACGAACTGTGTCTAAAAACTTTCTCACCAAAAAAAATGAAAATAAAAATAAACTTTATCACTTATGTCCAGGCGCCTTTTTCATGAGATCTTCATCTATCTTTTTAAACAGTATATGGGGAAGCAGACTTGGCCCAATGGATAGGGCATCCGCCTACCACATGGGAGGTCTGCAGTTCAAATCCCAGACCTCCTTACCAGTGTGGAGCTGGCCCATGCACAGTGCTAATGCATGCAAAGAATACCGTGCCCCACAGGGGTCTCCCCTGCATGGGGGAACCCCATGCGCAAGGAGTGCGCCCCATAAGGAGAGCAGCCCAGTGCGAAATAAGCCGCACACACAGAGAGCTGACACAACAAGATGACGCAACAAAAAGAAACACAGATTCCCGGTGCTAAGGATAGAAGTGGTCACAGAAGAGCACACAGCGAATGGACACAGACAGCAGATGTACAGAAGACGTCAGAGTCACTGTCAACCAAAGTCCCTGAATGGCCACATGGAACAGACCCTTCTCCGCACTAATATTATGAGATTTTGGAGGTTAGCCCTTAAAGCAACCAATGTTATCTTAACTAACACTAAAAGAGGTTGAATTAAAACATAAATCCAACTCTAGAATTTTTTTAAACTTTCCAAACTTAAAAATTCAACAGATGAGTAGAATAAAAGACTTGCCACTATTAAAAAAAAAAATGTAATGGTTTTAAAGACTAAGCAGAAGAAATATTTTTAAAAACTAAAACAAAAATATGAAGGAAAATAAAAGATACTCGGAAAAAAGATCTTGAAGATACAATCAGCAAATAATATGACTGTTAGAAAGAAAAAAAGTAAGTAGAGGAAAAGATAATAAATGATCAAGGAAAGTTTTGCTTATTGTCTGACTTATTTATGCAAGTGTAGAAGTGATACACCTAGGCATATCCTGGAACATTCCAAAATTCCAAGGTCAAAGATAAAACTTTGTGTGTATCCAGACAAAAAGAACAAACTAATTACAGAAAAAAAAAAATCAACTGGCACTGGATTCCTAAGTGCAACACCAGAAGTTAGTAGAATGTTGGAATAATGTTTACAAATTACTAAGGAAAAAGGACTAGAGTCCACGAGTTTTTAACATGTTAAGATATTATCAACTTGTTAGGGTAAAAGAGAGATATTTGCTGAGATGAAAGGATAAGGAGATCAGTATTCACATTGCTGACTGTATCAGTCTGGCATGGTTCATGAATTCCAAAAACAGTTATTGGATTGTTTGTAAAATGGTCTGTCAGAAGCATCATTTTTAATTGATTAAATTATGATTAGGGGGAAGCAGATGTGGCTTAACTGATAGAACGTCCATCTACCATATGGAGGGTCCAGGATTTGATCCCTAGGGTCTCCTGACCCGTGTGGAGCTGGCCCACGCGCAGTGCTGCTGCGTGCAAGGAGTGCCCTGCCACGCAGGGGTGTCCCCGTAGGGATGCCCCCTGCGCAAGGTGTGCGCCCCATACGGAGAGCCACCCCACGTGAAAAAAAGCACAGCCAAAATGCTGAGAAAACCGTATCAAAATATAATTAGGAGGGTCACCTGTTTAGGATGCTCTGAGGGGATGGTCTGATGCGGAACGGACTCCTGGGGAATGTCTGAATGCTCATTTTGCCAGGGTGGGTTGTCCCATTGGGTAGAGACCCAAGTAGTGAGAGTGGAGGTGGACCCACATCCTGGGGAGGACTAATGCCATCAAATAGAGGGAACTGTATCTCTCAAGAGAAAGGGTGGCTCCCAGGGCATTAGGGCAGTTGAGCAAGTCAGGCCCTGAACACTGTTGCAAGTATCTCTGGACGTGGCTCCTCGGGAAATGGAGATTGGCAGTCGCTGTGGGCCCCAAGGGGAGGGGAAATGGATGTTCAATGGATGGAACCAAGGTAAATGTGGGGGCAAGAGAAGAGTTCCACGAGAGTACACAAGGATGAATATAAAACATGTAATATTATACCAAAAACATATAGGGGATGACAGACTAATAATGTAAACCGTAATGTAAAACATAGGATAACTAAAAAACTTAGAAAACTGTATATCCTAAAGTATGGACCACAATGTAAGCACAGATGTCACCTTGTTTGAAAGCTATTGTCTCAGAGTCTGTACATCAGTTTCAGTAAATATGATATGAATAAGTTAAAAGATTATCGCTGTGGAAGGGAAAAGGTTTTATGGTGGGTGTGTGGGAGTACTGTATATTGTATATATGAATTACTGTGATCTAGGGCTCCTGTAAAGAGAAGCTTAATAATTAGGAAAAAAGAAAAGAAAAAGATAGGATGTAGAATTTTTCCAAATCATTATGTATTCTATATCTAACCTTTAAACTCATCGCTATATTCCATTTTACTAGTAAGGGAACCTGACATTATATTGGGCTTCACTTTTCAGGAAGTTTTGGATCACAGAGTGGTTCAACAATGGCAGCGGAGGAATAACTGGTATGGGATGTTATGGACAGGTGATATTTGGTTGACAGGGAGTTATACAGGGCATATGTCCGGGGGCATGGAAATGTTTGGATATACTTGTAGTAGAAAAATTAAAAACAACAGCTGGGGGGGTACTGGGTTACTGGCCAGGGGGGAGCAGCGGCAGTCCCCCAGATGCAACGGTAAGGATCAGGAAGGAATGAGGGTCCAACAGTGAGCCCCTGATACTAATGACTATGCTTGTGAGCCTATGCGCCTGAAATAAGAACAAGGCCTAGAGCAGCACTGTGCCTAGGAGTTCCCTCCTGACAGCCTCCATGTTACTCAAATGTGGCCAGACCTGAAGCCAAACTCAGCATGTAAATGCAATGCCTTCCCCCCAGCGTGGGACATGACACCCGGGGATGAGCCTCCCTGGCACCGAGGGATCACTACCAAGTACCAGCTGATGATGCAACTAGAAAATGACCTTGAATTAAAGGTTCAAAGCGGACCAGCAGAATATCCCTGTCTACATATAATAACAGGAGTTAAAAATGCTGTTTGACCTAAATTAAGGGGGAAATGGAAAGGACAGATGAGTTTATATGGCTATGAGTCTCTAAAAAAGAGTCTGGAGGTTGTCAGAAGGATTGCCCTTATGCACACCTGAGCAGAGTCTCAGAGACAGATAAAGTAGATACAACCCCAGGTATTGGTCCTTTTGAGGGCTAAAGAGACCCACAGGTTCTATGGTCATGGCAGATGGGGTTCACTGCCATGTCAGTTGGCCCTTCTTTGGAGCTGGTGTTTCTGCATGATGGAGCTGGACTCAGATGGGATCTCTTTTCACAAGCCTTTCATGCTACTTTACTGGAATTGTAGTTGGTGCTGGGGCTTAAGATATATCTAGGGGATTTGAATCTCTGGACTGACAATATGATAGCCAGGCCCTGAACCTCAACAGACTTCAGCTCCTACACTCTGATTTATTGGACTTACTCCACTCAGCTAACATGGAGTGGAAGAATATCAACCACCACACCATGGAGTCTAGAGTGCTACAACTGAAAGCAGGAGGATTGCATCCAATATCCATGTGGAACCTAAACCCCCTCTTGACGTAGATGTGGAATGGACACAACCAAGCCAAGGTCCACAGGAAGGAGGAATACAATAAGGATCAGAGTGGAATTAATGATATTCTATTCATGAACTAGTGTGGTTAATAATCGAGAAAATGTGGCATTGATGTGGAAAAAGTGGCCATGGTGGCTGCGGGGTGCGGGGAAGGGGAGGAAGAGAAGAGATGTGGAGGCATTCTCGGGACTTGGAGTTGTCCTGGGTGGTGCCCCAGGGACAATTGCCGGATGTTGTATGTCCTCCCATGGCCCACTGGATGGAACGTGGGAAAGTGTGGGCTATGGTGTGGAACATGGGACATGGGGTGCAGCGATGCCTGGAGATGTACTCACCAGATGCAATGGATGTGACATGATGATGGGGGACTGTTATTGGGGGGGGAGTGGTGGGGTGGGGGCAGTGGGGGCGAATGGGGACCTCATTTTTTTTAATGTAATATCTTTTTAAAAAATGAATAAATTGAGTAGAATTTGGGAAAAAATAAAAAATAAAACACTAGATAGGACTTCAATATATTAGAGAGTAGATAAATGATATAAAGATAATAACAACTGGATTGGTTGGGGAAAACTACTTTGTTTGGTAGTAGTATTTTGACAATGCTCCTTAATCATTAGTTTAAAAAGTTTAAAAACAATGCAAGTTAATGGTGGTAGGGTGAGATGTTATATATGTTTGTTTTGTAAGTTCACAACTATTATACACTTACTGTTTATGTATGTTTATATATGAGTGATATATTTCAATAAATTTTTAAAAATCAAAAAAAGGAAAAAGAAAAGAAAAAAAGCACAGCCCACCCAGGAGTGGCACCACACACAGAGAGCTGACACAGTAAGATGACACAACAAAAAAGAAAAACAGTTTCCCAGTGCCGCCGGATAATGCAAGCAGATGCAGAAGAACACCCAACAAATGGACACAAAGAGCAGACAACAGGGGGGAAGGGGAGAGAAATAAATAAAACAAATGTTTTCTAAAAATTATGATTAGAACTTAGATTGGGCCATGTCAGTAGGGCATTGAGTTCCTGCCCCTTGGTGGGTGGGGACTCACAGAGAAAAGGCATGGCAAAGGACAGAGTTGGGAGTTTTGAGCTGGAGCCCAGGAAGGGAGCCCAGGAGAACACAGAGAACATAGAGACAGCTCCTTAGACACAGAAGATGCCCCAGTGAGAGAGACAGAGCCATTCACCTGATAGTCTACAGCTGGCCTTGTGGAGAAAGCATAGCAGCTGAGCCTGGAGAGAAACGGAGCCCCAGGGAGAGAGGAACCCAGGAAGCCTGAACTCTTGGCAGACATCAGCAGCCATCTTGCTCCAACGTGTGGAAATAGACTTTGCTTAGAAAAGTAACTTATGCTTTATGTCCTGGTAAAGGACAGCTCCTACCCCAAATAAATAGCCTTTATAAAAGCCAATGGATTTCTGGTATTTTGCATCAGCACCTCTTTGGCTGACTAATACACCCACTTGTAGAGAAGTTTCCAAAACAGAGAAGGAGGCATGGTGGTGGGGGGAAGGGAGTAGAAGAAGAAGAAAAAAAATGATAAAGGAGGGAAACAGAAAGGGAGACAAAGAATTTTGCAATATATATGGTTTTATCTAAATGGATAATGACAGACTGACTAGGAACATATACTATGAACACTAAATAAGGAACTTTGAAATGTGAGAAATGCACTTCAAGAGAAAGTCTAATAATAGTCTGGAACTAAAAACAATCACTTCAGGAGCATATAAGAATTAGGAGTTGGCTGGGCATAAAGCAAAAGAGTAATAACACACTAAATTTTTCTTCATATGGGGGATGGGGAGAACCCTGGGGGAATAGAGCACTTGATGGCATAATTGTGGCTGACATACCATCTTGGATGTGCTATAACAGCATGTATTTAAAAAATGATTATTAGAAAGAGGAAATATGGAATGGAAAAACATAGCAAACTTTCCAAGTTAATATTGGGAAGTAAAGAAAACAGAAACTAATTTGATCAATTAGCAAAAATAGAAAGGAAATAGCAAAGTAAAATAAGGAAACAACTAAGTAAAGTAGAAGATAAGGTGAAAAAGATGGCTGAGGAGAAAGCAAAAACTTGAAACTCAGTTTACAAGAAATAGTCATTATAAAAGTTAGAGGGGGAAGACTGAAATCAAACAGTGTGAAAGCGATAACAAAGTAAACTTTTTAAAAGTCAAGAGAGTACAAAACACTGGTAAAAGAAATCAAAGATGACATAAATGGAGACGTACTATGTTCATGAATAAGAAAATTCACTACAATAAGAATGTCAGTTTTCCCAAAATTGATCATAGGTTTACCACGACTGCCATCAAAATCCTAGACAATTTTCTGAAGAAATGAACAAGCTTAATCTAAAATCTGTGTGGAAAGGCAAAGGAACTAAAGCAGGTAAAACAATTTTGGAAAAGAATTAAATGACATGAATCACTCTACCTGATTTTAAGCCTTAATATACAGCTACATTAATTAAGTCAGTAGTATTGGGGGAGAAATAGACACATGGATCAATGAAACAAAATAAAGAACCCAGAAATAGGTCCACACAAAAACATGCAAATGATCTTTTTTTCCCCTTTATTTTGGTAACATACATAATATAAAATTTGACCTTATAACCTTTTCTAAGTGTATAATTAAGTGGCAACAATTAATTACACAATGCTGTGCTATCATCAACACCATCCATTGCCCAAACTTTTCATCACTTCAAACAGAAACTCTGCACCCATTAAGCAAGAACGCCTCTTTATCCCTGTCCCTAGTTCCTGGTAACTTTTAATCTACATTCTGCCTCTATGAACTTGCTTATTCTAGATATTTCATATAAGTGAAAGCATATTTGGTCTTTTATACCTGGCTTATTTCACCTATCTAATATTTTCAAAGTTCCTCCATGTTGTAGCATGTATCAGAAACTCATTCCTTTTTATGGCTGAATAGTATTCCAACTTATGGATTTCCTTTTCAGATTCTTCATTGTTAGTGTGTAGAAACAATGATTTTTGAGTGCTGACCTTTTACTCTGAAAATCTGATGAATTTGTTTATTAACTTTAGTAACTTTCTTGTGAATTCTTTGGGATTTTCTGTATATAGGACCAAGTCATTTGCAAATAAAACCAATTTATTTCTTCCTATCCAATTTGGATACCGTTATACCTTTTTCTTGCTGAATTGCTCTGATTAGAACTCTAAGTACCTTGTTGAATAGCAGTAGTGAGACTTGGCATCTTTGTCTTGTTTTCAACTTTAGGGTGAAATCTCTTGCGTTTTCACAATTGAGTATGATGTTGGCCATGGGTGTTTCATATATGCCCTTTATCATATTTATGAAGTCCACTTTATACCTAGTTTCATGAGTGTTTTTATCAAGAAATGGTGCTGGATTTAGTCAAATGTGTTTTCTGTGTTAATTAAGGTGATAATGTTATTTTTTCCCATTCATTCTAGTGATGTGGTTTATTGCATAGATTGATTTTCTTCTTGAGATAAATCCCACTTATAATGTAAAATCCTTTTAATGTACTCTTGGATTCAGTTTTCTAGTATTTTGCTGAGGACTTTTACATCCATATTTATATGTGACTTTGGTCTGTAATTTTCTTTGTGATCTCTTTTTCTAGCTTTGGCATTAAAGTAATGCTGGCCACATTAGATGAATAAGGAAATGTTTCCACCTCATCATTTTTTGGAAGAGTTTGAGAAATACTGGTGTAATTCTTCTTTGACTATTCACCAGTAAAGCCATCTGGCCCCTGACTTTTCTTTGTTGGGATATTTTTTATTACTGCTTCAACCTCTTTACTTTTTCTTAGTCTGTTGAGAATTTCTACTTCTTCTTGAGTCAGTTTAGGTAATTTGTGTGTTCCTAGGAATTTGTCCATTTCATCTAAGTTATCTACTCTATTGGCCAACAGGAATTCATAATAATCTCATAATCTTTTTTTAGTTCTCTAGGGTCAGTATTATTGTCCCCTTTATCATCTCTAATTTTTGTCATTTGCATTCCTTCTTTTTGTTGTTGCTGTCAGTCTAGATAAAGGTTCATCAATGTTACTGACCTTTTTACAGAACCAGCTTTTTTTTTGAGGTATCATGATTGGGGATTGAACAGAGGACCCCGTATATGGGAAGCCAGCACTCAACCACTGAGCATCAGCCCCTGAGCTGGTTTTTTTCATTTGTTCACTTGTTTGTTTTTTATTGTTTTGTTTTTAGGAGGCACTGGGAACTGAGCCTGGGACCTCCAGCATGAGAAACAGGTTCTCAACTGCTTGAGCCACAATCACTCCAAGAACCAACTTTTGGGTTCATTGCGTTTCTATTCTCTGCTATTAATTTCCACTCTAATCTTTCTTATTTCTTTTCTTCTGACTTTCAGTTTAGTTGGCTCTTCTTTTTCTAGTTCATAAGATATGAAGTTATATTATTAATTTGAGATTTTTCTTCTTCTTTAATGTGGACATGTACAGCTATACTTTTCCCTCTGAGCAGTGCCTACACTGCATCCTATAATATATTTATATATGTATATATATATATTTCATTTTAGAATGTACTGGGGATTGAACCCACAACCCCATACATGGGAAGCAGGTGCTCAACCATTGAGCTATACCTGGTCTCCCTATAAGTTCTTGTACATTGTTTCTTTCATTTTCATTCATCTATATGTATATTATAATTTCCCTTACGTATGTCCCCCAATATATATTAAGTTGTAACAATAGTTCATTCCTTTTTATTGTTGAGGAGTATTTCATGGAATGGCTACACCACAATATAATCATTCTCCTGTGGAAGGACACTTGGATTGTTCCAGTTAGCTGTTATGAACAAAGTTTTTATGAATCCAGGTACAGGTTATGTGAACATAAGTTTCCATTTCTCTGGGATAAAGACCAAAGAGTAAAAATACTCAGTTATGAAGTAAGTGCATGTTGAGTTTTCTGAGAGTCTACCAACTTGTTTTCCAGAGTGGCTGTACTATCTTACATTCTACTAGGAATGCACAAGTGATTTGGTTTCTCCACATCTTCACCAGCATTTGATGTTGTCATTGATTTTTATTTTAGCCACTCTGATAGGTATGTAGTAGTATCTCATTGTAGTTTAAATTTGGATTTCTCTAATGGCTAATGATGAATATTGTTTCATGTTCTTATTTTCCATATGTCTTCATTTGCCAGGGCTGCTATAACGAAGTACTACACATTGGTTGACTTAAACAACGGGAATTTATTGTCTCACAGTTTTGAAGGCTAGAAGACCAAAATCAAGGTGTCAGCAGAATTATGCTTCCTCCAAAGTCTCTAGCATTCTGGTGGTGGCCTGCCAGCAATTCATAATTCAATCTCTAGTTCTATCACATGATGCCTTCTACTAATTCTGCATCCAAGTTTCTTCTGCCTTTAAGGACTCCAATCATATTGGATTAAGGCCAACTCTGATTCAGTACGGCCTCACCTTAATAGGGTCCTCAAAAATTCTATTTACAAATGAGGGAAACCAACGTGGCTCAGTGGTCAAGCACCAGCTTCCCACATATGAGGTCCCGGTTTCAATCCCTGGCCCCCAGTATATAGAAAATACATATACATTGTGTACAAATGAGTTCACATCCACAGGACCAGGGATTAGAACTTGACCAAGTCTTTGTGGAGGGTATGACTCAGTCCATAACACCATGCATACCTTTTTTTTGGTGAAATAATATATGCTCATGAATTCTGCCCACTTTCTAATTGGATTTTTTTAACTATTGAGTCTTGAGAGTTTTTTATGTATTCTATACACTAGTCATTTGTCTAATAGGTAGTTTACAAGTCTGTAACAACTTGTCATTTTCTTATTAGAGTCTTTTACAGAGCATAAGTTTTTTATTTTGATGAGGCCTAATTTTATCAATATTTACAATTTATGGATCATGATTTTGGTGTCACGTGTAAGAACTCTTTGTCCAACCCTAAATCCTTAAAATTATCTCTTATGTTTTCTTCTAAAAGTTTTATAGTTAAGTCCATTATTCATTTTGAGTTAATTGTTGTACAAGGTGTAAGGTATAGAGGTTCACTTCTTTGCCTATGCATGTCCAATTGTTCCAGCACCATTTGTGGAGAAGATTGTCTTTTTTCCTTTGAACTGCTTTTGCATCTTTGTCAAAAATCAGATGAGCACATTTATATGGGCCTAAATCTGAGTTCTCAATTCTGTTCCATTAATCCATGTGTTTATCCCTACATCAAAACCAAACAGTTTTGATTACTGTAGACATATAATAAGTCTTGAGAGTGGTTAGACTAATATCTCCCACTTTATTCTTCTTTTTCAAAGTTGTTTTGGCTACTTTGGGTCCTGTGCCTTTCCATTTGAATTTTAGAATAAGCTTGCCTATGTCTATAAAAAATCTTAATGGGGTTTTGATAATAACTGCATTAATCTTATATATCAATTTGAGTAGAATTAGCATCTTCACTTTGCTGTATCTTTCAATCCATGAGCACAGCATGGCTTTCATTTTCTCTGTATTTATTTGATGTCTTTCATGAACATTTGGTAAACTTCAGTATACAGAATCTTTACATGTTTTGTGAAGCTTATGTTTCACTATTGCATTTTTAGAGTGATTATAAATGGTATTGTGCTTTTTATTTCATTTTCCACATGCTCACTATTAGTATGGACAAATGCAATTGTTATTTTTTAAGATTTATTTATTTATTCCCCCCTCCCCCTTGATGCTTTCACTCGCTCTCTTCTCTCCCTGTCCATTCGCTGCATATTCTTCTTTGACTGCTTGTCTTCTCTTCTCATCTTCTCTTTAGGAGGGACCAGGAACCAATCCTGGGGCTTTCTGACATGGGAGAGAGGCACTCAGTCACCCAAGCCACCTCGGCTCCCTGGTTTGTTGTGTCTCTCACTGTCTCTCCTCTGTGTCTCTTTTTGTTGCGTCATCCTGTTGCGCCAGCTCTCTGTGCTGCGTGGGCCAGCCAGCTCTCTGCACCATCTGAGTCAGCTTGGTTTTCACCAGGAGGCCCCAAGAATTGAACCTGGGGCCCTCCGTATGGTAGATGGAGCCCAATCACTTGAGTCATATACACTTCCCTGCAATTGGTTTTTGTGTACTGATCTTATATCCTGGAACCTTAGTGAACCCATGTATTAGTTCTAGGAGTTTGCGTGATTTTGTTAGTGGGTTTTTTCCCCTAGATTCCTTGGGAAATTCTACAAGACAAACATGCAAATAAAAGAGTTTTATTTATCATTCTTTAATCTGTATGTCTTCTAATTCTTTTCTTGCCTTATTACACTGGCTAGAACTTCTAGTACTATGCTAACTAGGAGTAATGAGAGCAAACATTCCTGCCTTGCTCCTGATTTAGGAGGAAATCACTCAGCCACTCACCATTAAGTGTGAGGTTAGCTATAGAGTTTTTGTAGATGTCTGTAGCAGTTTGATATTGTTTATGAATTCCAATGTAGATACTGGATTACGTTTGTGAACTGCCCTGTTCATTTGGGCATATTAGCTTGGATTGGATTAGAGGTTTCACTTTTACTTAATTAAATAATGATTAAGGCTTTGACTGGCCCATGTCAGTAGGACATTGAGTCCCTACCCATCAAGGGAAGATGACATGGCAGAGGAGAAAGTTGGAGTTTTAATGCTGGAGCACTGGGAAGTAGATATACAGAGAAGAAGATACATGAGGAAAGAGAAGGCTCTACTAGACACGGCAGAGGTCCCAGGAAGAGAGAAGAGCCATTCACCTGATAGTTTACAGCTGGCCTTGTGGAGAGAGCAGAGTAGCTGAGCCCAGAGAGAAATGAGCTCCCGAAGAGAGAGGAGACTTATCCCAGCCTACAGCTGATATTGGAAGAAGCTGGGACCACAGAGCCTTAAGAGGAATAAGAAGCCTTAACCCTTGCAAATATTAGCAGCCATCTTGCTCCAACACGTGGCAACACACTTTGGTGAAGGAAGTAACATACACTTTATGGTCTGGTAACTGTAAACTTCTACCCCAAATAAATACCCTTTATAAAAACCAACAGATTTCTGGTATTTTGCATCAGTACACCTTTGGCTGACTGATACAGAATTTGGTACCAAGAATAGGGATCGTGCTTATGTAATTAGCAAAATTCTGGAATGGTTTTATAAATGGGTAAGGGGTCTTTTTTGGAGGAATTGTGAGATGTCTGATGGAAAAGGCCTCACTTGTTTTGTAGAGACTCTTGGTAGTAATATAGACACTAAAGAGACTTTTTATGAGGCCTTAAAATTATAATACATGATGAAACTATTATTGGAAACTGGAAGAAAGGTGATCCATGTTTTAAAGTCACAGAGAACTTAGCAAGTTTAACTCTTGATATTTTATGGAAGACAGAATTTGAAAATGGCAAGCCCAGGCATTTAGCTAAAGAACTTTCCAAAGTAAACGTGGAGACTGTGGCTTGGCTTCTCCTTGCAGCTTATAGCAAAATGCTAGAAGAGCAAGATAAGCTGAGAACTGAATTGTTGGCACAAAGAAACCAGAAACTGATTCAGGAAATTCCAAGCCTCTGGAAATCAAGTCCCCAGATGATAGTGCACCATTTGAGGCACTAAACTTGGAACACGTAAATCAGGATTGAAGATGCAATTATCTAGGAAAGACTTATGGAAAGTCTTACTGTCTGATGGCTTGAACCCCTGCTTCTTATGTGCTAACCCATCGATCTTTTTGAGAGAGTTGTATGAACAAAACCACTGTCAGCTTGGACTAAAAGGGACATGGAAGGGAGAGATTGAAGGGGAAATGCCTTCAACAGGAAAACCATGGAAGATGAGATCTGGAATTAAGATATCTCTTCAGGCCAAGAGAGGAACCCCATCCATGTATACAAAGAGGGTGAGTTTGCCCCAGCAGTTGAAGAAAGTGGATGTTCCTGCCCAATGTTCAGGGAGAGTTTTGCCACCTCAGGGTAAGGTTGGGTGGAGCACATTCCCCAAGGATTAGAGAGGTTAAGGTCATGACCCCATAGGTCTGAGAGGGGTCAGCCTGTCCCCCATGGATTAGGGAAGGCCAAGTCACCAACTCATTGCTCAGAGAGTGCTGGCCTGTGTGCCAAAGCTTAGGGAGGATGTTTTCTTCACTTCACTATACGAGGGGGTTAAGACTCTAACCCAAGAATTGGGTAAAATGTGGCAATCTCCTCAAAGCTCTCGGAGGGTGAGGTCTGGAGCTCACTCACCACCCAGATGCTTGATGAGAGTAGAACCAAGAAAATAGCTCTTAGTCAAGCCTGTGGAAAGGGTGGGTCCTCATGAGGCCCCACGGTGAAAAAACCATTACTTTAAGAATGACTTTCAGTATTGAAACCTAATGGAGTATTTCCCGTAGGTTTACAGAACTGTAGAGGCCCCATGACTCATGTTTCCCTCCCAATTTCTCTTTATGATAATGCAAATGTTTAGCCTTTGTCTGTCTATTTGTATACTGGCAGCAGATAAATGGTTTTGTAAGTTTCAGTGCTCTGCAGCAGACAGGACTTTGCCCCAAGACAAACTGTATTTCTTTAAACTGATTGTGGTATGATTTTGTACTTAACATTGTGCTGATTTAAGGTTTTTTTTTAAATATTGTAATGTCTTTTTGGAATTCAGAGGGTGGAGTGTAGCAGTTTGATATTGTTTATGAATTCAAAAAATAGATATTGGATTATATCTGTGAGCTGGTCTTTTCCTCTGGGCATATTAACTTGGATTGGATTCAGAGGTTTCATTTTTACTTGATAAATAATGATTAAGCCTTTGATTGGTTCATGTTAGTAGGATGTTGAGGCCCCACCCACCAAAGGAAAATGACATGGCAGAGGAGAAAGTTGGAATTTTAATGCTGGAGCCCTGGGAAGTAAATACATAGAGAAGCAGATATGTGAAGAAAGACGGAAGGCTCCATTAGACATGGCAGAGGCCCTGGGAAGAGAGATGAGCCATTCGCCTGATAGTTTATAGCTGGCCTTGCGAAGAGAGCAGAGCAGCTGAGCCCAGAGAGAAACAAGCCCTGAAAGAGTGAGGAGATTTATCCCAGCCTACAGCTGATATTGGAAGAAGCTGGGACTACAGAGCCTTAAGAGCAAGAAGAAGCCTGAATCTTTGTAGACATTGGCAGCCATCTTGCTCCAACATGTGAATTTGGTGAAGAAAATACAGAATTTGGTGAAGAAAATAACATACACTTTATGGTGTGGTAACGTTAAGCTTCTACCCCAAATAAATACCCTTTATAAAAGCCAACAGATTTCTGGTATTTTGTATCAGCACTCCTTTGGCTGACTAATACAATGTTCTTTTATCAAATTGATGTAGACCCCCTTTATTCATAACTTTTTTTTTTTTTAAAGATTTATTTATTTATTTAATTCCTCCCCCTCCCCTGGTTGTCTGTTCTTGGTGTCTATTTGCTGCGTCTTGTTTCTTTGTCCGCTTCTGTTGTCGTCAGCGGCACGGGAAGTGTGGGTGGCACCATTCCTGGGCAGGCTGCTCTTTCTTTTCACGCTGGGCGGCTCTCCTCACGGGCGCACTCCTTGCGCGTGGGGCTCCCCCACGCGGGGGACACCCTTGCGTGGCACAGCACTCCTTGCGCGCATCAGCGCTGCGCATGGCCAGCTCCACACGGGTCAAGGAGGCCCAGGGTTTGAACCGCGGACCTCCCATATGGTAGACGGACGCCCTAACCACTGGGCCAAAGTCCGTTTCCCTTTATTCATAACTTGTTGAGAATTTTTATCATGAATGGTGTCTTAGTTTTCTAGGGCTGCTAAAACAAATACAGTGTTTCGTTTAATCAATAGGAATTTATTTGTCTCACAGTTTTGGAAGCTAGAAGTCCAAAATCAAGGTATCATTAGACCATTCTTTCTCCACTATCTATAGAGTTCTGGTGGGGGCTTGCCAACAATCCATAACTTAATCTCTGCCTCTGTCACATGGACATCTATCTCTTTTTCTACCTTCCTCACTCCTGCTATCATGTTTAAATTTCCTCTACTCATAAGAACCCCAGTTGGTTTGGGTTAATGCCCACACTGATTCAGTTTTGTCTTTTTTTAATCTTTTTTTCTTAATTGTACTTTTTTGAAGATACATAGATCACAAAAAATGTTGCATTAAAAAGTACAAGAGGTTTCCATATACCCCACACCCCACCCCACCCCACTCCTCCCACATCAACAACCTCCTTCATCATTGTGGCACATTCATTGCACTTGGTGAACATACCCTGGAGCACTGCTGCACTGCATGGACAATAGTTCACACTGTAGCCTACACTCTCCCCCAGTCCATTCAGTGGGTTATAGCAGGATTTATAATGTCCAGCATCCATCCCTGCAATATCACTTAGGACAACGCCAAGTCCCAAAAATGCCCCCATATCACATCTCTTCTTCTCCCTCCCTGCCTTCAGCAACTACCGTGGCCACTTTCTCCACATCAATGCTACAATTTCTACAGGTTCTATAGTAGAATACCAGTAAGTCCACTCCAACCCATATTCCATTCCTCCATTCTGAGGACCCTGGAATGGCGATGTCCACTCCACCTCTACATCAAGAGGGGGCCTAGATCCCACATGGCCGATGGAGGCAATTCTTCTGCCTGGAGTTGTAGGCACTCTTGGTTCCCTGATGTGGTGGTTGACCATCCTCACCTCCCTATTAGCTGACCTGGGTAAGTCCAACAAACCAGAGAACAGGAGCTGCAACTCTGCCGAGGCTCAGGGTCCAGCTGGCGCATGGCCTGTCTAGGGATTCAACTCTGCTGAGTAAACACTAACCCCAGTGCCTATCACAGTTTTAGTAAAAGTAACAGAAGAGGCATGTGTAGAAAGGTCACATCTGAGTCCAACTCCATCACACTCAGAAACACGAATTTCAAAGTAGGGCCCACTAACAAGGCACTGAACTCCAGAGCCATCTGCCATGCCATAGAAACTGTGTGTCTCCACAGCCCTCAGGAGCACCAGTACCTGGGGTTGTATCTACTCAGGCTGTCTCTGGGATCCTGCTGAGGCATGTGGATCTTCAAAGATCCTATTTACAAATAAGTTCTCATCCACAAGACCAGTGATTAAGACTTGAATGTGTCTTTGTGGGGCTCATGTTTCAATCCATAATAAATGTGTGTTATATTTTGTCAAATACTCTTTCTGTACAAATTGATACCATAAAATTTTTCTTCTTTAACCTGCTGATATGGTAAATTATATTGTGGTATTTTTGAATGTTAAACTATCCTTGCGTGCCTGGAATAAAGCCCACTTTGTCATGATGCATAATTGTTTTTACATTGTTGTATTCGATTTGCTAATATTTCATTGAAGATTTTTGTATCTAAGTTCATGAGATACGTGTATTTTATTTTTTGTACTGTCTTTCTCTGGTTTTGATATCAGGGTAACACTCATAAAATGAGTTGAGAAGTACACAATTGAGAAATTGTGTAAATTGGTGCTAATTCTTCTGTAAATGTTTTATAGAATTCTTCAGTGAAATCTAGGACTGAAGATTTCTTTACTTGAGAGCTTTTTAATTGAAAATTAAATTTCATAAATGACTATAGGACTATTCAAGTTGTCTCTTTCACTTTGGATGAGTTTTGGTAGTTTGTGATTTTTTTAGGATATGGTCTATTTCTTCTAAGTTGTAAAATTTGTGAGCATGAAGTTCTTTTGTCGTATTCTCTTATTTTTCTTTTATGGATAGAGGATCTATAGTGTTGTCTCATTTGATCCTGAAATTAGTGGTTTTCATCTTCTCTTTTAATCTTTGCCAATCTTAGAGAGGCTTATCAGGTGGCAGACTTGCCAGTGGTTAGGGCGTCCCATCTACCACATGGGAGGTCCGTGGTTCAAACCCCAGGCCTCCTTGACCCGTGTGCAGCTGGCCCATGCACAGTGCTGATGGGTGCAAGGAGTGCCGTGCCACACAGGGGTGTCCCCCACGTAGGGAAGCCCCACGCTAGGAGTGCACCCCCTAAGGAGAGCTGCCCAGCGCGAAGGAAAGTACAGCCTGCCCAGGAATGGCGCCACACACACGGAGAGCTGACACAACAAGATGATGCAACAAAAAGAAACACAGATTCCCGTGCCACTGACAACAACAGAAGCAGACAAAGAAGCAGCAGCAAATAGACACAGAGAACAGACAACTAGTTTGGGGGGAAGGGGAGAGAAATAAATAAATAAATTTTTTTTAAAAAACATAATATTAAAAAAAAAGAGAGAGGCCTATCAATTTTATTAATTTTTTTTCAAAGAACCACCTTTTGGTTTCACTGATTTCCTCTACTATTTGCCTGTTTTCAGTTTTAATGTTTTCTGCTTTTATATTATTATTTTCTTCTTCCTACTTGTTTGGGCTTATTTTACCCATCTTTTTTCTAGTTCCTTGAGGTAGGAACTTAGATTATTGACTTCAGAACTTTCTGCTCTTCCAATGTAGACATTTAGTGCTGTCTCCTTCCCTGTCAACATTGCTTTAACTGCATCCTATATATTTTGTTATGGTGTATTTTTATTTTCATTCAATCCTATGCATTTTTAAAATTCCCCTCGAGACTTCCTCTTTGAACTGTGGATTATATCAAAGTGTGTTTTTTTTTTTCAATTATCAAGTGTTTGGAGATTTTCCTGTTGTGTTTGTTATTGATTCTTAATTTGATATCATTTTGATCAGAAAACATACACTGCAATTCTTTTTAATTTGTTTAGGTTTGTTTATGGAGCAGGTTATGGTATATCTTGGTGAATGTTCCAGAGTACTTGAAAAATGTGTATACTGCTGTTTGGGAGTAGAACGTTTTATATGCTTGATTATATCCTGCTGGTTGATTGTGTTGTTCTTATTTTCTATAGTCTTGTTGATGTTACACTTAGTAGTTCCAACAGCTGCTGAGAGTGGGCTGTTGAAGTCCCCAACTGTAACTATGGATTTTTCTATTTCTCCTTGCAGCTCTCTCATTTTTCTTCATGATTTTGATACTCTTTCTTGCTGTGAAGTCACTTAGAATTGTTATGTATCCCTGGTGGATAATATCATGATCATAATATTATGTCCCTTGTTGTCTATGGTAATTTTCTTTACTATGTGTAGCAGTGTATTAGTCAGCCAAAGGCGTGCTGATGCAAATTACCAGAAACTGGTTGGTTTTTATAAAGTGTATTTATTTGGGGTAGGAACTTGCAGATACCAGGCAATAAAGCATAAGCTATTTCCCTCACCAAAGTCTATTTGGAGCAAGATGGCTGTTGATGGCTGCGAGGGTTCAGGCTTCCTGGGTTCCTCCCTTCCAGGGTCTTGCTTCTCTCTGGGTTCAAGGTTCCTTTCTTCCCAGGGCCTGCTTCTTCCTGGGCTCAGGGTTCCTCTCTTCCTGGGGCTGGCTTCTCTTTCCTTTGTGAGCTTACTTCCCGGGGCTCCAGCTTAAGGCTTCGGCATCAAATTCCAAGATCAAAAACCCTCGCATCGAAAGCTCAGCTCTGTCCTTTGCCATGCCTTTTATCTGTGAGTGCCCATCCACCACGGTTTCCTGAGTTGATAACTGTACTTAGAGGGAAGGAGGGGAGAGAAATGAGTTTACACCATCTTGTCTGGACTGGAAGTCTGATCTCTTTTTAATGTCCCTTATTGACCAAACCCCACTGGAAACAAAAGAGTAACAGAGCATATTGGTCAGTACATAAAGGCAACCCCCCACCACCAGAGCACAGGGCAGAATACAGAAGGGCAAAAAGTGAGTTTGGAGAGGCAAATAGAGAAGATCCAGCATACCATCATTTCTCGAGTGAAGGAAAAAAATTTTTATTTAAATATACCCAAACCATTACTAAAAGAATGTCTGAAAAAGAAAAGTAAACCTAGAGGGAAGAATGGAAAAGCAAGAAATAAAAGTGAGACTGGAAATTAATAAAATATATCCATATACTCAATTAAATATTCACTACCAAGAAACTTAATTTTGAGATTTTTTTAAGAGTTGAAATTAAATCCCTCAACAAAAATAACAAGGAATGCAGTGGGTGTTCAATAAATAGTTAAAGGGCAGTGCTGCCCCTGACTTGTTCTGTGGGAAGACAGAAGTTCTGAATAACTTCAGGTTCTGTTGGAAAACTGACAATTATGATTTTTTTTATTTTAAGGGAACTACTAGAAAGAACAGCTATATAATGTACAATTCCCAAATCTACCGAGAAGAGAGCTAGGAAACATACGTCTTTATAGATTTTAAAGGCAGGTGGAAGAAAGAAGGCAAAAAGATGGCAAAGGGAAATAAAAGAAATTGCCTGAGCTATTCTATGTAGGGCACACAGCATGCAAGGACTTGAGCAGCTCACTGGATTCCGCAGAATGCTCGTGCTTCAATGAACTGATTCTCTCTGGAAGGCCAGTCATGTAGAGTCTGCTCTGTACTCACATACTTTAAAAAGAATAAAGCAGCTTTGCTTTCTCATGAAATTGATAATTAACCAGCTTCGCAAAGGGTGTATTGATGTTGGGGAGGAAGGGATTAGAAATCAATCCCTGGATAAACTGTTTCCTGCTTCTCTTTCCTCTTTCCCCTCCCTGCCTCCACACCCACCTTAAACCCTGGACCTTCCTTTGTTTTTCCTTCCTTTCAGGCCTCTCAGTCCAATGAAGTCGCAAAGAGTAAGGAAACCTCCATTCTTATGAGAAATTTCCAAAACAAAACAGCCAACAGCAGTGCCTCTGTATAGTCCGTCTTCAAATCCCCAGTACCTAGCACGAGAGTAGCCGGCACGGCACGCAGAAATTGTGGATGTGAGAAAGAAGAGAGGAGGGGGGAAGAAGGGAGGATCAATAAACATTTATGGAGTGCTATGTGCTAAGCAGTGAGGAAGCAGAAGTGCAAACAGCATGGCTCCTAAATTTATGAGGCCTCTATCTGATAGCCTCAAGGTCTCAGGGTCTCAGCTCCATTCCCAGGATCTAACACATTTTGTGGAAAAGACAGAAGCGCTGGCACTGAGTCCTGGTAACGCAGGCAGCCTTCGCTCTGCTCCTCACTTCTCCTTCAGCCCCACCTCACCAGGGTGATATCTGTGGGCTAAAGGCCGCCTCACCCAGCACCGGTCGCCTCTCACCATTAAGGCAGAGCAAATTAGGTTCACGGTGGCTTTAGCGTCATGAGATTGAAGCGCCTGTGCGGGCAGAGTTCTCTAATCACTCTTTCCTCCTTGTTCCTACAGCATGTGAGGTATTTATTAATACATGTGGAACTTGCTTGTGTGTGTCCTGTGTCTTCCCTCCTAAGCTCCTGAAAAGTGGGAACTGTACCTGACTCATCTCCATGTCCTTCTAGAATCTAACGCCTAATGACATGCCCATTGTTGCTGCTCAATGAAATATCCAGCCAGGTCGTACGTGTTTTCATGGAGTGTGCCGTTGGACAGCATTACCAAACTGAGTGATGATGCTTGTTAAGAACTGAGAATGGCATTCTATCGAAGGACCTGGAAAACTTGGCGATTTCAAAAACCCACAAAATGAACTTTAGAGAAAAGAAGAATTTTTAAAACTCTAATTATAGTATTAAAATATCTGGCACACACATTCAGGACACAGCAAGCTAATTTCTTGAGATGGCTGTGCAACCTTAGAAAACTCACTACCATCTCCTAGACTTCATTTTTCAGAACGTCCAGGTTTAAACATCTGAGATTTTTTGGGTGTCTCTTCTGAGTCTCAGAAACCTCATTAGGAATGGCTCATAAGTATACTCAGAGGGCACATCTGCACTCCAGAAGTGGGCCAATGTGCCACAAAAATGAGTTCTTGGACTGGGAACAACATTTATGGCTACCCTAGGAACTTACTCATCTACCTCGAAGTGGGGTGGAATTTCGCCAGTCTGTAGCAAATCAAGAGCTTAAACGTGGTCCAAAACTCACACAGCCACTAAGTATTTTTGTCTCTGCATCAGGAGTTTTCATCTTGTCTTTAGGGCTGAGGGTAAAGAAGACTGATAAGTAAAGTCCAATTTTGAAAAAAAATTACTCAAAAGTGGACAACAATGGGAAAAGTGTATGAAAATAATAATCAAAGTGCCCCATAAGCAGTTTTCCTCCTAACCTTTACAACAATCCCGTGAGGTAGGATTATTGTCATTTCATGGGTGAGAACACTGAGACTTGGGATGCCATAACCAGGCACCACGGACTGGTGGCTTAAACAACAGCAAGCGGCTCTCTCACAGTTCAGGCAGGCAAGAAACCAAGGTGTCAGCAGGGCAGGCTCCTTCTGGGGGCTCTCAGGGAGAAACTTGTCCAATGCCTCTTCCGAGCTCCTGGTGGCTCCTGGCAACCCTGGGCTTATAGCTGCATCACTATCCGCCTAAATCTGTAGTACTTGACAGCTTTCCCTGAAGGTGGAGGCGTAGCTTCTCCCGCATAGTCTCATTTTAGCAAATCTTCCCCTTTACTAACAGCTCTATGGGCAACAGCCTTAAACTATTCTTTGTTGACGTCACCAGCTTCCTGGGTTTCAAATAACAAATTCAGGAGGTGGGAGGGTCTTTCTCCAGATGCATTGCTAATGGCTGGTCCTGCAGGTGCCACCCAGGAAACCACAGCTGAGTTAGATGTCCAAGGTGTTCCACGAACTGCCACCTTTACATCACTTTCTGTCTCTTGAAGTCACAGTCATTCAGTAGAAGGACCGAGTCTGAAATGCACATTCTCTGGCTCCAAGTCCAAAGTTTCATTCTAGCTTTTCGTTTCTTTCTTATATTTTTCAAGTTCAACCCCAGTACCAAGTCATGACTCCTAGTCTTCCTGGAACCCATCTAAACCATCAATCCTGGGCTCCAAGACACAACCTAGTTAGAAATCTCCTGTCTCGTCACCATGCAGGCATAAGGATGGTGTCCTAAAGTTCAGAGAATGACGAGGCACCAGCATTGTGGACATAGTCCTGAGCAAAGGATGAGGATGGCAAATGATCACAAGAGAAAGGTATTTTTCTCAGAGAAGACAATGGAAACAGAGAAAAATAATTCTTCTGTGGATATCAACTCCTAGCAGTGAACACAACTTAAGAAATTTAATAAGAAAGTAGAAACAACAAATGGTGGCACCGTTTGCGTACAGTTGATTTGGGGTTTTTTTGAGGTACCAGGGATAGAGATGGAACCTGGGACCTTGTATGTGGGAAGCCAGGGCTCAACCACTGCACTATATTCACTCCCCTAAGCTGGGTTTTGGTTTTTTTTTTTTGTATATTTGCTTGTTGTTTGTTTTTAGGAGGCACCGGAAACGGAATCCAGGACCTCCCATGTGGGCAACAAGCACTCAACCTCTTCAGTCACATCAGCTCCTCAGTTGATTCTTTTTTTTTTCCCAACAGTTTGCCTTTTTTTAAAAAGATTTATTTATGTATTTTCTTTCTCTCCCCTTCCCCACCCCACCCCCCACCCCAGCTGTCTGTTCTCTGTGTCTATTTGCTGGGTGTTCTTCTTTGTTCGCTTCTGTTGTTGTCAGCGGCATGGGAATCTGTGTTTCTTTTTGTTGTGTCATCTTGGTGGGTCAGCTCTCCGTGTGGGCGGTGCACTTTTTTTTCACGCTCTCCTTATGGGGCACACTCCTTGTGCATGGGACTCCCCTACGCGGGGACACCCCTGCGTGGCAGGGCACTCCTTGCACACATCAGTTGATTCTTGTTTGCAGTAATGTCCTATAAAACCCCCAGGACTATGAATGAGTGAACACTGAGCCATCGCTCCCAGGAGGACTACAGGGATAGGCTTTTCCAAGCCTCTGGTCACAAGATTTTGTCAGCCAATCAATATCTAACCTTGTTTTACTTGTGTTTCTATTTAAAGACATATTGTTTAACATATTTTGTTAGTTTATTAACATTGAATTCATGGCCAGCAGCACCCTAACTCATGCCTGAATGAAGCCTACCAAGCATGTGTTTTCTCCATAAGGCACTTCGCAGCCTTCTTGTGTGGAGGAACACTGGCCAGCACTCCAGCCATGGCTTGGGCATTTTTTAACAGCTAAATTACCAACACAAAGCACAAAAATAGTGAATTATGTGGCACTAAACATATGACAAGCAGGACACTGGTTTACAGTATGAGAACTGAAACAAGAAGAAAGTTTGTTTGTCCTGGAAATGTGCACATCAATCAATTTGAATTTTTCACAGCTCTGCATATATTCACAAAAGTGCTGCAAATATTGATTTTAGAGGTTGTATTAGTCAGGGTTCTCCAGAAAAATAGAACTAAGAGGGTGTGTGCACGTGTGTGTGTGTAAATAGTAAGAGGTTTATTATAGAACTGGGTTTGACCATGGGACTTGGCAAGTTTGAATTCCTCAAAGAGGCCACAAATTGGAAACTTGATGAAGGTGATGTTGAATTCCCCAGGAGAAGTTGGCCAAAGGAAGTAGAGATAGAAATTCTTCTGACTGCTAAACTCCTCATTTCTCACCTTAAGACTTTCAACTGATTGGATGAGTACTCTTCTCATTGCCAAAGCCAATCTCCTTTATTGAGTGGAAGTGTAATCAGCCATAGATGCAATCAAGTGACTAGTAATTTAAATCTATGGAATACCCTCACATGACAATCAGGCCAGTGCTTGTTTGATTAACCAACTGAACACCATCACCTAGCCAAGTTGATACATGAACTAACCATCTCAAGGTTACAAATAAATTTTAGCAAGGAGGTGAATTTGCAAATATGGATTCCATGAATAATGAGAATCAACTGTATTTCTTTTATAATAATCATAACTGGGGGAAGCAGATGTGGCTCAAACATTTGAGTGCCTGCCTCCCACATGGGAGGTCCCGGGTTCGGTTCCCAGTGCCCCCTAAAGAAGACAAGCAGACAATGAGCAAAAACAACATGCAGACGACGAGCAAAAACAGGGTGGGAGGTGGATTACAAATGTCTGTACTTTGGTTTTGAATTTGAATCTCTGCTTCATCCCAATGTCCTTTCTATTGCCATTTTGTTGGCCTTTGAAGGATAAATAGAAGTTTGTGAGGACCAAGCAGGGAAGAGTGCTCATCTGGACAGAAGCAGGGGATTCCGTGAGGGCAGGATGGCCCTGGAGATGCTGAGAAGGGTCTTTTGATTGGAGTACTTGTGGTTGGGAGAATGGGAGATTTGTGGAAAAGGCAACCTGAAGGCAGAGTGGCTGCCCAAACCTGAGGGACTCAACAGTAAAGTTAGACTTCACTTTATAGGCAGTGGAAGAAACTAAGTTATTAATGGAAAAAACAATAAAATTCATATTGTAAAAAAATAATGCTGGCGTTGAAGTGCACATACTGGCCAATGAAGAAGCAGGAGACAGTGAGTCCTGATGGACAGCTGTCACCATGGTCTCCATGGGGTCCAATGTGCACTCAGGCAATTGCCAAGGGCATGAAGGAAAGAGGCCAAGTTCAAGAGCGATTTAAAAGGAAGGCTGGGGAAGCGGACTTGGCCCAATGGATAGGGCGTCTGCCTACCACATGGGAGGTCCGCGGTTCAAACCCCGGGCCTCCTTGACCCATGTGGAGCTGGCCCATGCGCAGTGCTGGTGGGCACAAGGAGTGCCCTGCCACGCAGGGGTGCCCCCCACATAGGGGAACCCCACGTGCAAGGAGTGGGTCCCATAAGGAGAGCCACCCAGTGCGAAAAAAAGTGCAGCCTGCCCGGGAATGGCACCGCACACACGGAGACCTGACACAGCAAGATGACGCAACAGAAAGAAACACAGATTCCCGGTGCTGCTGATAAGGATAGAAGTGGTCACAGAAGAACACACAGCGAATGGACAAAGAGAGCAGACAACTGGGGGGGGGGGGGGGAGGGAGGGGAGGGGAGAGAAATAAATAAAAAATAAATCTGAAAAATAAAATAAAATAAAAGGAAGGCTATGCACTATGCCCACTAAGTATATGTCCCAGAGACTTAAATCTTCACCTGTTCATTTGCCGGTTGAGCCCTGTACCTCAACAGAGCTGCAGCCCAGGACAGCTAACAAAATGCTGATGATGGACAAAGCCCATAAAGAGTACCTACAACTGCAAGCAAAACAGCTCCTTCCATCTGCCCCGTAAGATCTAAGACATGTCTCAATCTGAAGCAGAGCGGGCATTGCCATCCCCAAATCCTCAAAATTGAGGAATGAACAAACATAGGAGGGGAATGCAACCATGGACCAAAGTTGACATTATTATTATAGTAATGGAAGAACGTGTATCATTGACATAAGATAGTGGTTACCAGAGGTTCTGAAGGGAGGGAGAGGGAAGAACAGGTGGAACACAGCATTTTTAGGACATTGGAATTGTTCTGCATGATATTGCAATTACGGCTACAGGCTATTATACATGTTGTCAAAACCTATGAAATCGTACGGTGCAAAGTGTAAATCATTAATATAAACTATAGACCATAGTTAGTAGCAATGCTTCAATAATTTGTCCATCAATCATAACAGAGGTACCACACTAATGAAAGATCTTTTAATGGAAGAAAGTATGGGAGGGGAAGAGGTGGAGTACATGGGAATCCCCTATATTTTCTATGTAACTTTTCTGAATCTGAAACTTCTTTAAAAATAAAGTTTAAGAAAAAGAGGAGGGTGGACAGAAATCGGATGCCTAGAGGATGTGGAAAGTCAAGAGAGAAATGAGGCAGAAGTCGAGGACATGAGATGAATCGATGATTAGTGGAACCTACACTGAGACTTAAGTTAGGTGCTCTACTCTGCTCAGAACTGCTAAATGACTCTTTTGAATCATAATTGACAACTGGGGACCCACCAACTTATAGACACATTTTCTTTACTAAGTATGGGAACCAAACCACAGCCCCATGAGCTTTTCTTGACTACCTTTCCTTCCACCTCTCTTTCTTTTCTGCTCCCCAAGTGGCTATGTACTCAAGAGTTCACCCACAGCTCTTTTCCCTTCACACTTAATGCTTCAATAAGCTAATCAACCCCCAGAACTCAAGCCCTCCCCATGCCCCGCCCGACCCTCTCACCCTCCTTCATTTCCAAATACCTGTAAGCCTCTTGAATTCCCATTGCCCACCTTCATCTCAAACTCAGCATATTAAAACAGGACTAGTCATTATCTTTCTCCCTGTCTACCAACAGCGCATTTCTGTCCTTAGTAAAATCATGTAGTCAGTCCGCCACACCAGCAGCGTTCAAACCATCTTAGTAATAAAAGAGCATGAGCTTTTGGAGTCAGACAGATTCCAGGTAGATAGAGGAGTCAACCAGCTACTAATCACACGACTTTGGGCAGACTAGTCAACCTTCCTGATCCTCTCTTTGTCAATAGTAAAATGGGGGTGATAATCCTTAACTCTGATGACTGTTGTTTGGTCTCAATGAGCACAAAGGCAGCAGTCAGCTAGCGTTACTTCCCCTCTCCTGGACTGCCTGCTCAACAGTTCACCAAGTCTTATAGCTTCTTCCTGTGGAATGCTGCGTTTTTCCCTTTTTCTCCATTTTTACTGTGATTCCAGGCTACCTGCTCTCGTATCTCGACATCTCTACCAGCCTCTGAGCTGCCCCACCCACCGAAGCGCCTCACATTCTGGTCCATATAAATATTTCTATGATGTGCATACGAGTATGCGTGGATATGCTTTTTCTTTTCTTTTTCTTTTATAAGTTTTTTCTTTTGTTGTTTTTATTTCTCTCCCCTTCCCCCTGCCCCAGTTGTCTGTTCTCTGTGTCCATTTTGCTGTGTGTTCATCTTTGTCCGCTTCTGTCATTGCCAGTGGCACAGGAATCTGTGTTTTGTTTTTTTTTTAAGATTTATTTATTCATTTATTTCTCTCCCCTTCTCCACCCCCCCCCCCACCCCGGTTGTCTGTTCTCTGTGTCTATTTGCTGCGTCTTCTTTGTCCACTTCTGTTGTTGTCAGCAGCACGGGAATCTGTTTCTTTTTGTTGCGTCATCTCTCCATGTGTGCGGCACCATTCCTGGGCAGGCTGCACTTTCTTTCACGCTGGGCGGCTCTCCTTACGGGGCGCACTCCTTGCACGTGGGGCTCCCCTACACGGGGACACTCCTGCGTGGCAGGGCACTCCTTGCGCGCATCAGTACTGCGCATGGCCAGCTCCACACGGGTCAAGGAGGCCCGGGGTTTGAACCATGGACCTCCCATGTGGTAGACGGACGCCCTAACCACTGGGCCAAGTCCGCTTCCCAGTATGCTTTTTCAGTCCCTTGTTTTCTTCTCTTGTGAAATGCACCCCTTTTTCCTTCCTTCCACTCCCTCAGTGTCTTCCTAAGGGGAGCCCAGTGGTCCGTGAGTGGTCACTCAGGAAAGGCTGTTACCCTGGTGATTCACAAGTCCATTCTTAAAACAAGGCTCCATTTACAGCAGTTTATTTCCTGAAAGACACAAAGTTCATGAATTCATGGAGTTGCAGAAAACAGCAGCAACAACAGGAAGGGAAAAGGCAGAATTATTTCAGGGGAAAGTCTTCCATCCAGGTGGAACCCATGATGGGAGAAGGTAGCCGACATAGGTAACCATAGTGTCAAACAGCGAGAAAATCCCTTGATGAGGAACATGTATGAAAGTTACAAAGCCTTAGGAAGAAAACCTAAAGGACCTGAAGATTTGCCCTTGGCATGAGGATTAATAAGGCAGGAGGGGCAGCGCCCCCGGCCTGGGGATGTGCACTTCCCAAGGTGTTCCTGTCACAGTCTACATTTATCTCTATTACAGAGATCATCAATTAACTCTCTTGTTGTCTGACAGCCCTACAAGACTGAAAGTTTCTTTAAAGCAAAGAGCACCTTCTTATTGTGGTATCCTCTACACCTAGGCTAAGTTGGGCACAGAGTGGGCATCCCATAAATATCTGTTGAACGTGAATGAATAAATGAATGAAGAACCAGGCTTGGTGCTCATCACTCCAGGGCGGTGCTCTTTTCCAAGTGCTTTCCATGTATAACTCATGGGCTATAACTCTATAAGGTAGGTATCTAGTTATCGTCACTCATAGAAGAGGAAACTGAAGCAAAGAGAGGTTAAAGAGCTTCCCCAAGGTCATGCAGCAAGTAAGTGGTGATGCCAGGATTCAAAGCAGGGCAGTCGGGCTCCAGAGTCCAGACTTTCAACCACTCACCAGCTGCCATTCAGCAAGTGAGAAATTTGCAGCACAGGTCAGCTGAAAGTCCAAAGTCAAACGGCTAGTAAGTGATGAGGCCAGACCATACCGTATCTGCCTTCAGGACATAATTGAAACCTGGGCACATGGGAAAGTTAGATCGCCTCTGTGTGAGTAATGGGTTCACCAGGTTCAAATCAGAGATGGTGGAGCCACACTGCCAGGGCACCCAGAGTTCTTTACTGTGTGTGCATTTTTACATGTGTGCTTCTTCCCTCTAGTAGACCCTAAGGCTTCCAGGGTAGGGACCATGTCTCATTCCATGTTATAGCCCCAAGGCCTGGCACAGTGCCAGCACAGAGTGGGTATCTAGATAAGGGTTTATTGAAGGGAGGAAGGAAGGAAAGAACAATCTTAACCCAAACAACCATTTATGGCAACAGATCAATGTTAGAGTTCAACGCAACTATAAGTCTATGAATTTCTAATAAATCTTAGAAACATAAATTCCTCTCTTCCAAGATCCCCATTTGATCTTCAGTATGTTTATTACCCTTATGAGCAGGTGACTACAGTCAGAAAGTTAAGCATTCATTATCCAAAGTTAACTCCTCTGTACATAGCATGAGTATCCACTCTAATAAACAAACAAGTTGATCCTTATGAATATTTACAAGGGAGCAAATTTTGTGAAATTCCAGATAATACCATCAACCAAAAATCCCAAAGTGGAGGTGAAAACCAGGAGATGGGTATGAACTGGGTACTGGCAAACCTTGCCTTGTGAAGGAGGGTGATGAACGGACTGGGGCAAAGGAGAAGGCTAGGAACTCTCCCCAGATCTCCCATAGAATTTTGTGTGCTAATGCAAAGGTATGTCTTTCTGGGGAGAAGGTTCATAGTAGTCACTGAAAAAAAAAAAAAGTCGGAGCTATGCTTTTGAATCTTTGCTCACTTGCTGGAAAAGAATGTTTTCCTTCTAGGAAAGAGATGAGAAATGAGAAAGAACTATAATGATTCCTTGGTGTAAACTGAACCCTTGCTTCAGGAGCCTTGGTGGACAGAGAGGGTGAGAGGAAGGAAGTGAGCATTGCAAAGCACAGAGTAACTTCATAGACACAGGGTTTTGTGAAAAATGCGGTGGCCCTATGACCAGTTGCTTCTATTGCCCTAATGGGTAATTTTCTTAGAAGCTGAACAACACTGACACTCTTCATGTATGTGTTCACAGAAAACAGAGCTTGAATTAGATGAGGAAACAGGAGCAAGTCAGCCCATGCACCCATCTACTTCTTTTCAATACCATTCCACTGCCCTTTACCCAATATGCTGACAAAAAAAAAACTGTTGAAACACTGCTCAACTTTGTTAGATTATTTTTTCAGTTGAAATGTACATAAACCATCTCCAGCTCTTTTCTCATATAGAAGAATAATCAGAGCCCAAGTCCAGAATATGATAAATAGTAAATGGAATAAGATCAATGTTCTCTTCCAAATGGCCCTGGGGCTTGCAGAGAGGAGATTCAGAGGGAATGCAGCAGGAGAAAAGGGGAAAATTAAAGTATTTCTCAGTCTTTTTCCTTGTTGAATTTCTCCAGTTATTATATCAAAGTTTGGCTACTAGTCATATCAGCACAATAAGGTAAATAGTGTCACTCCACTCTCTTGAGAAAAATCCAAATTCTGTGTAACTACAGGCCAGGAGACAGATTACACCAGGCTAGGGGTTAGAGACTTTTGTTTGCCTTTTTGTTATCTCCTGTCACAATTTGCTGGGAAGGTAAGAAAACAAGGCTGTTTATCTGGATTCATGGCAATCTCTAACTCCAACTTTTAGAAACATCAAGGTTTGACTGTGACCATGTTGGCAGGGTCTAATAAATTGCTTTGTAAATGAAGCAGACAACGCTGATTGATGATGTTTCTACAATACAGCATTAGTAAAAAGAGAAATGCTTTTCTGCCCTTAAATAGAATTTTAGGTCCACGTGTACCTCGTTCCCAAGAAAACCGATGGAAATGGAAGTCTGGGAAATGTAGGTGATAGTATTTTATTTTGTATACATGGAATACATCCTCAATAATCTTTATGCATAGTCTCCTGTGTTTGGACTTGACGGGACACCCTATGTAAGATGTCAAAGTGACAATGAAATGCAAAATGATTGGATAGGTACTGAAAATGCAGCACACAAGTGGCTAACCTGGGTGTGACCTGAAACAGTAAAGACAGACTAGCTTGATCATCACAACCCCCAACTTCTACTTTCCCTTCAATTATCTGAGCGAATCACGTCACAGCAACCTCTTTGCTGCACAGGTGTTGCCTAGTTGTTGCTATAATATGCAGCTGCACCGTGGGGGAGATGGCCCTCTTCAAACCGGGATACAGGTCATAACTCTAGAGCTGAGTCAGAAATATTTACTTGGATGCAAAGAAATAAATATGTGAGTCCCCACCCCCTCCACCCCCAGTCAAACCAGGTACACCTCCTTCTATTTTGTAGAGAGCCTGCTGAGTAGTAGAGCGAGCATTCCCTGACTCTGCAGACTCCTGTGAGAATTGTCAGAGCCCTAAGGAGAGCAAGCATAGACTAGGGTAGGCACGAGGATCAAGATGACCGGATGATCCAGACACTTACTGAGAATCTCCTCTTTTAAGTTTTCAATATTCAAGTGCATGTACAGCATGTAAAGAAGAACTAATATGCGTTAGATTTAAAGACCCAAATTCTTTCCCGTGTTTTAAAAGACTGTCTGGATGATTGAAATTTCACAGGGATCCTACCTGAGGCACTTTCTCTAGGAATCTAATCCAGCGAGAAACATTTTGTGAAAAATAATTTACTATCCAGAAACTTTTCCTGTTTCCCAGATAAGAAAGCCTGTTTTGCCATCCCAGCGGGCAAGGGGTTGTTTAAGTTACTAGATAACAAAGTAGTTATCGATTCTACTAGTTGTGGTCTTCCTGATTCCCCACAGTCCAAAGGGAGTTTGCCAGAGCAAGAAGGGTTTTTATAAAAAACAGTAGTTGTTATTGTTGTCACTGGTTTCCTTGTGACAGATGGGGTTCTGGTGTTTTCTCACTGCCCTTTACTCTGGAGCTAGGAGAACAGAGAGCAAATAACCAAGAAACCAACACTCTAATAGTCATCTGGATTTCTCCGCGCTGAGCCATAGAACTTGAAATCAAATATTGGCCTCCTCCTGAACGCCCCTTTTAGCCTGTTGTTGTTAACTAGTTTAACATTCCCTTATCACATGCTCATGTGGGCAGAATTAAATGGAATTAGCTGCAAATTATATAAAATTCATTTACCTTTAAAGGAAGCTATTTGGTCATGTTCACCGCAGAGAGAGCATTGCATTAAGACACACGTTAATGGTACTGCCGGGAGATGAATCCATTTGCTCTGGTTTTATTGCCTCGCTTTATTTGCCCTTTTGTGTTAACTACTGGAGCTGGAAACGCTCGGCACCGCTGCAGCGCCCACAGTGGAGCCACGGTAACACCCTAAGGACCGTCCTGCTCTTCCCAAAGAAGCTCTGCCAGAGTAAGCAGGATAATAACCTAAATCACATTGATCCTCTCTAAATCCTTATTCACATAAAGAAAGAGTGGATGTGTAAGAGAGAAAAGGAAGCCTACTAAGAAAATGTCTGGGATTCTATGTGTCTTGCTCATATAGAGAATCAAATAACATCTATTGAGCTCCTGCTTTGGCACTGACTGGCATTTTTCTGTGTATTTCCTCAGTTCAGCATCATGACAACTGTAGGACGTAGATGTGTATTTGCATTTGAATGTCCAAGCTTCATGTTTGTTCTTCAAGACTCAGTCTCCATGTATCAAACAAAGTATAGTTAATGGGAAGTCGATGTGGCTTAAGTGTCTGAGCTCCCACCTACCACATGGGAGGTCCTGGTTCAATTCCCAGTGCCTCCTAAAGAAGACGAGCAAGGCACTGAGCTGGTGTGACAGGCTGGCACAGCAAGCTGACGCAACAAGATGATACAGCTAGATGACACAACCAAGAGACGAGACACAGCAAGGAGACACAGTAAGAGACACAACAACAAACAGGGAGCTGAGGTGGCTCAAGCAATTAGGAGGTGCCCCAACAACGAGGGAGGAGAAATAAAAATAGTAAATAAATCTTTTTAAAAAATAGTTTAAGTGTTCATTGTCATCATCATTATCATCAATCTGTAGTATGCATAAGACTGACCTTGGGTGTGTTTAAAATGCTGATTCCCACGTCCCACCCCCACCCATATATTGTCTCTTGGTAGGTCTGGTTTAGGGCAGGAATCTGCATTTCATTAGCACCCCAGCAATTCTGATACACATGGTTCATGCTCACATTCTGAGAAACACTGCCCTGTGAATTCATGCTATTTTATCATCTCATAGGAGCCTCTCTTTGTGGGATTTGACTAAAGGTAAATGTGTTGCAATATGTAAATGGAGAATAGACACAAAATAAATGTATTCCAATATATTTTCTCTCTGCACAACAACACTCTGGAAGGAGACATCTATCACAGCAAGAACTACTAATGGGAAAATCTGATGACGACGAGGCCACAAACAATGAGCCTTTTTACTTGAATCACGGCAAGACAGGGAACGGGCCTACCCTAAGCAGGCAAATGTGAGGGCCATCGGTCTTGCGCGCTGAAGCTGAGGCTGAGTCATCCGCTTTTATACCCCATGGAAGTCATCCGCTTTTATACCCCATGGAGCTCCGATTGTCACACTTTTGTATGGGTCTTAGATTCAGGGGGTGCATGGAGGGTTCGTTGTTTTGGGGGGGGTATTCCTGCTCCCTGTCTATGAAGACGGGGTTCTGTGCTGCCTCCTTGCCAGCCTGGAAAAAGCAGAGGGGGCCGGAATCCAACCTGCTCTGAGCCAAGAAATCAGAACCACTCCTTTCTGTCCTGGACCATGTTAGGGTCCCCTCTGAGCTCATGACAATAGCTTCAACTCCAACCTGGAAGTGGAAGAACCACGGGAAACCCGGTGGGAGCGGCCTCTGGCTTGGAGGCCCTGCTCAGATGTCGGTTCCCACCTGCTGGGAGAGCGCAGGCACTTGGAGCGGTGGCTCCTTCTTTCCGGCTCTCCTGGATGAAGAGAAGGAGAAGGCCTGCCTGTCCCTACACCATGTCTCTCTCTCTGCAGGGTGCCCAGAATGACGGGTGCAAGAGCCGTCTGCTCTCCCATCCTTTCTTCTCATGGGGGGCACCGAGTGTTTCCTCTCTGTGCTCCTGCATGTGCCTTTCGAGGGCCACCTCCCTGGGAGGACCCTTGGCCACCAGTCTGGGGTAACAGCTCTGTCTGGGAGGCAACAACGATGGATAGTAGGTGCACTGAAAGGATGCTAGGGAAAGAGGGAAAGATGCCAAGGACATTAGACATTTTGGCTCGTGGAATCCCCACCGAAACAATAACACATATTTCTTGAGCGCTTACTACGTAGTGAGGCCAAGGTTTACCATGGCTAATAGCAAGGATTCTGAGGCCAGACCACCTCTGCTTGAGTCTCGGCCCTGCCACTTACAGTGTGACCCTGGGCAAGTTCATTATCATCTCTGTGCCCTCGTGGGACTGTTGCATTAACATTTGTAAAATACTTAAACCAGTGTCTACTTCCATGTGTTCACTGTTATTACTGAGGTTACTGTGCACATTGGGTATGCTTTATGGCAGAGCATGGCTCTCCCCATTTTACAAATGAGGAAAGTGAGACTTAGCAGAGTTAGATAACTGGCCACGGGAGACAATATGTGCAGCTTTCATCTTACGCCAAAGCCAGAACACATCTTTGCTACTGAGTCTTCATCTCTCAAAGAGATTGCAGATGGACACGCCCATAAGGATAAAAATGATGACAATATTGTCCCTTCAAACTAATAAACCATGTGAAAGACAGGACGGTTTGGAAGGTGGCCAGTTAGCAGGGGTCAAGTCTTCTCTGGGCTCCAGGAGCAACCTGGAGGTCCGGCTAGACTTCCAGGAGAACAAAGGATTAGTCACAGGAAGCGGTGATGGGAGGGAGTGCAGGGCGAGGCTGAGAACTGCAGCGGCGGCGGGAAGCTGGTTCTCCGGGACTAAGATCAGAAAGGAAGCAGCAAGGCAGGGGCTCCTGGTGACTGCATATCGGGATGCTGGAGGAGAGAAGCCAGTTCCAGAGCCAGCTTGGGAATCCGAACTTCCTTTCAGACTTTCCCTTTCAGCTGCAAAATAAACTGAGGGCTTCCAGAGGCAGAACAAAAAAAAAAAAAAAAAAGAGGAAAGTGCTGGTGTCTGGGGTCCTGGGATCCCACCTAGAGAAGAAGCACGAAAGGAAAGGGGAGGGGCCACGGGGTCTCCTTCACCTCCCACCCCCCACTGCCCAGCCTTTCTTCTCTTTGCTCTTGCTGAGGAGCCAGGGAGGGAGCCTCAGACCATTGTCCAATTAGATCCGATTTTTAAGGTGCACTTACTGAGAGATCCAGGGAGGGAGGTGGGCCTAAATCATCTAGAAAGTCATTTCAACGCTCCACGTATTTCGGCTAGATTGTGTTGCCGGAGGAGTCGATGGAAACCTTGAATTCGAAGTCTGAGGCCCTTTCTCCAGAAGGGATTGGTTTTCCTCTGCCTGGCTCAGAACTCGGGGCCAGAGTGCAGGAAATTGCAAAGTAGGGAGAGGGCACGATTTGCTCTGCAGGAATAAACACCTTTCTGCATAAGTGGGCCAGGATATACGGGAGAAGAGAAATTCAACAGGAATTATGGACGGGGTATTTCATTACACACATCCTATTGTTTGCCTTACAGAGTTTTTCAACTCAAGATATAATTTCATTTTTTTCTCTTTCATGGCGAATTATTTATCATGGCAAATAATTAAATTCCTCATAAGTTCATTAGAAACTCATCCTTGGAGTTAGGGCCATCCTGTTGGTTGGTTGGTTTTCCTTTATAAATTGGGGTGCGACAGCTTAAAAATGCTTCTCACCCAGCCAAATGCAGCTCTGCGCGCTCCTGGGAGGCGCAAGACTAGCTCCTCACCGCTCCCCGAGGTCACCTGTGCTCTCCAAGGCGCAAACGCTTCCCTGCGAAGGTAAGAGGGCAGGTGAGGACCTCCAGTATCACGGCGAGGTCTATCAGTACGTCCTGCTAATAAACGACTTTTTCACTGTCCACACTATAATTGGTTTACAGCCTTTTTTGTTTATTTATCCATAAGAGCTGCTGTTAAATGGCTCGGGAAGGCGTTCGCCTAATGGCTGGGCATCGCTCCCAGGCCTGCTTCACGAGAGGAGGCGGGGAGCGGCGCCGGGGGCAGCCCCGATTCCCCGCGGAAACACACCGCACCTTTAATGGACTTGCCGATTTTATGATACCCGGAGCTCTCTCCCCAGAAGACGCCGCTCCCGCCGCGCTCAGGGCAGGGGACCGCGGGGTGCCTCCCTGTATGGACGCACGTGGTAATGAGCCAGTCCAAAAATCCTGGTAGTCGCCTGGTCCCTAGCAATAAGAAGAAATGACCGTGTGACCTTCGTTCCCTGGGTCACTTCTTTCGGTAGCAGGCAGCAGAAAGTGCTCATTGGGAAAGTGCTACGTGCTTCCAGGCATACCTTCAGCACCCCCCCACACACACACACACCCCTCCCTTTAGACCCTCCCTGTGTCTGCTTGGCCGCCAGGACCCGGTGGGGTTTTTTTGCTCACAAGCGTAGTGGGAGGATTTGCTTTCTGCTGAGAGCCTCTTTTCTTTCTGCAGGGCCGAGCAAAATATTAAATGCGAGCAAATGAAGCATCGAAATGGAGACCAATTTACAGAAATGTGCAATTAGATGAGAAGAGCAAAGTAAACACTGGGCACCGGGGGTGGCGGGAGAGGCGCGGAGCCGAGCAGCGGGGCAAACCGAGTCCGGAGGATAATGGGGGGGGGGGGGGACGGAGATGGGGGGAGCGGACAGGTGGGGAAGAAGGGAGGGGGGCGATCTTTGTCCCGAGCACAGACTCGCGGTCCGCTCATAACCGGGTCGCCAAGTCAACGCGCAGATTATCGCTGGGGGTCAACACGCCGCGGCGGGGCAACCCCTCCGGCCCTGCCCTCCCGATCGATGTGGTCACCCGCGGCCGGGGCGATAGCGTCAGGTGCTCCGCGGCCGCTGCGAACAATGGACTCATTGACCGGGGGGCGCGCAGAGCTTAGGTCCGCGGGTCCCACGGCCTTTCTCTCCCGCCCCCCCCCCCCCCCAGCCCTCAGGTGGCCCTTTTCCCTGAAGAAATCGCTGCGACTCTGCGCAGCCACCGGGCTTGCCTCAGCCTCCCCTTCCGTGAGAGTCGGGCAGGGACAAGCCCGGGAACTGCTCGCGGGCGCAAACTCGCACGAACCACTCCTGTGCCCCGCAGGCTTTGCAAGCTAAAACCCGCGGGCATCCGCGAGGAGAGGGCATCTGCAGAGAAGCCCCAATTCCCACCTGGTTTTTTGTTTTCTAAGGAAAAGGAAAGGTATTTCAGGGGAGCACGTGCAGTCCGTATCCATGTAAAACGCAACTATTTCCACTAGGAGGAAATCTACGAAAATCTACCTGGCGAAGGACTGGATGTCGGTGTGTAATTTAGGAAAGAGGTCGCGACCAAGGCAACGCCGTGATTTTTCTCTTGCTCCATTCCTTGTGGTCCGTGCTCCCTCTTGCCGAGATTTTCCCACGGAGGCTAAAACCTCTGGGGCAGTTCGAAGAACGTCTTCTTTTCCACCAGGCAGGGACCGAGGCTGGCGGGTGGCGGGGCTCACAGCCAGGCCCAGAGCGGGGCGCCGCCACCACCCGGAGGTGGTCGGTCGGTGTCAGGTGGCCCGAAAAGCCGCTCTATTCAAGGCAAGACCCCGAGGTGCCCCGAAGTCACTGGCTGGGCTAAGACGAGCACCGCCCTCAGGGACAGGCAGCGTTTTGATTTCTTTTCCAAACAGCCTTTCTGGGGTCGGTCATTTCAAGCCCCGCAGGGGCGGCCAGTGGGGCTGAAGGATAGCAGGGGCCACTGGCTGCTTCTGGAGTTACAGTTTACACGCCAAAGCCCCCGGAGCCAGCCACGGGGGAACACCTACCACGAATGTCGGGTCTTTGTGTGCAACCTCACTGACACTCACTGGTGGCTGGGAACAAATTTCAGGCAATAGAGACAAGTGCTCTGATGCACGGGGCAAACGTTTTTTGACCGTGTTCACCCACAGTTACCCCCCCCCCCCAAAGTGTAAGCGTGTCACCCCAACCTATGTATATTTGTAAATTATGTGGTCATCATCAAACCTAGGAAGGAAATAGAAGGGCCTAAAGCCTGAGGACGGGAAGTCTCGGTCAAGACAGAGCAGTCCTAGGACGTTCTCGAGCTGCCCGCTCCGGAGAGCGCGGCCGGCTGCGCGCACAGCTGCGCTGGAGGAGGGACCTGGGACAGGTGCAGGCGCTTGCGGGCCCCTGGGCCTCGCCTCTTAGGGCGGTCGGCGCGGCCAATGGCGGGCCCCGGCGGGGCCACGTGGGGCGCGGCAGGGCCTATGGCGCGGCGGGCAGCCCGCCTGGCCCCGCGGCCCGCAGGTCCCCTCTGAGAGCAGCGCGGAGCTGTCAAAGCGAGCAGGGGTGGCGCGGGGAGTGGCAGCGCCGCTCAGCGCCCAGGCCGCGGCCCCCGCCCCGCACCCGGCTCCCGGGCCGCCCCGGCCGCGGCCATGAACGGCGACGAGCAGTACTACGCCGCCACGCAGCTCTACAAGGACCCGTGCGCCTTCCAGCGCGGCCCGGCGCCCGAGTTCCGCGCCAGCCCCCCCGCCTGCCTGTACATGGGCCGCCAGCCCCCGCCGCCGCCGCCGCCGCCCCCGTTCGCCGGCGCCCTGGGCACGCTGGAGCAGGGCAGCCCCCCGGACATCTCCCCGTACGAGGTGCCCGCGCTCGCCGACGACCTGGCCGTGGCGCACCTGCATCACCACCTGCCCGCGCCGCTCGCGCTGCCGCCCCCGCCCGCCGGGCCCTTCGCGGACGGAGCCGAGCCGGGCGCCCTGGAGGAGCCCGGCCGCGTCCCGCTGCCGTTCCCGTGGATGAAGTCCACCAAGGCTCACGCGTGGAAAGGCCAGTGGGCAGGTAAGCCCGGGCCCCCGCCCCTTTCTGCTCTCCAGCTCTCTGGCCCCGCTGTCCCCATCGCAAGCCTTCCCCAGGGCCCTGGCCCCTCCTCCGCTCCCGGCCCCCCGCGGATAAGCTGGGGTCGGCCTAAACGCCACCTGGGAGCCTACCTGCGCGGGCCACTCGTCGGATCCCAGCCCGACGTCTTTTCCACTCGGCCCTCCTCCACGGACCTTAAACGCCTTCCTACCCTGACCCGGAGCGTGTCTTCACCGCACGAGCCCGCGCGCTGCCACAGCTGCCCCCACCGGGCTGAGGTCTGGCCGAGCTCGGGACTCCGGGTGCCCTGGGTCCTTCTCGAGCGGGGAAGGCGCCAAGCCGGGACTCCCCGGGAGTGCCCACGGGCGCAGCGGCCCAGGGCCTCCCCCCCAGGCCCGAGCGGCCTTCGGGGCCCTCAACCCCTCATCCCGCCCCCAGCCCCGCCCCGGCGCGGTGGCCACGCGGAAGAAGAACCGGCCATCTCAGGCACGCAGGGCTGCACGAAGAAAGGCGGGGAGGGAAAGCGGCCCCCAGCCCCACAAAGGTGTCCCCGCGGCCCAGGCTGGCGGGGGACCGGGGGAGCGGGTGCAGGAAGGGGCAGGAGCCGGGCGGGGCGCGGGCTCACCCTTGCAGCCAGACTTCTGCGGGGCATCTGCGGGGCGTCTGCGGGGCGGGCGCCTTTCCCACCAGCCAGGAGCGGCTGGACCTAAGTTGGAGGAAGGAGCCACGGCCTCCCCGCGGGGCGGGCTCGGGGACGCCAGAGCCGGGGTTCCCGCGCCCTGGGCGCCCGGCGTAACCGCCTCAGGTCTCCCCTGAGCCCTGAGCCGGGAGGCGGGGACGCGGGAGCAACCCCCCAGGTCCCCCCAGGCGCTGAGCTGCCGGCGAGTTCCGGCGCAGCCTGGGCCGCCTCGGCGCGACAATGTTATCGCTTCCGCGCCGCGGCTACTTCTGGTCACACCTGCATGGCAAACAGTTGGGGTTTCTTTTCCTTCCAACTGACAGAAGACGGGGGGAAAACCCGAGCTGGTGTCCCTCAGGAATCCTGGGCGCCCTGTCTGCGGGGTCTGGCCGGGTCCTGCATGCCACTGCGACCTGGGGGGCGCCGGGGTCCCCCAGGGGCCCCCAGGCTCGCCCTTGCGTGATTCACTTTCTCCCGCAGGCTGAGTGGCAGCGCCGGGCAGTGTGCCCTGGGCTCCCTAAGGCAGGTCAGGGCCCAAATGCGGCTGCAGTCACCCCCAGCCCCGGCCCCGGCGCGCAGCCCGGCCGAGGGGGCGCGGGGAGCTGCGGGGGGCGCTCGCGTGGGCAGCCCTGACGCGCGGCGCGGGCGGCAGGCGCGGGCTCGGGGAAGGCGGGTTTCTTGGGAAGCGGGAGGACGGCTTCTCCGCCCCGATGGGGACGCGGCGGCCCTCGGCCTTCGCTCCGGGCCTGCCCGCTGGAGACGCGCATTTTCTGCCGCCGGACCCTGCAACGCCGGGGGCGCCCCGCCCGGGGTTTTCTTGGGAAAAGGGTGAGGGGGGCCCTGGAAGAGGCCTGGCGAGGCGGAGAGACCCCCCACCCCTCCCGCGGTGCCGCCTGGACCCGGGCTGATCCGAAGAGCCCGGAAATAAGGCCCCAAGGAAAAGCGGCAGTTTTTCCTCGCGGTGGGGAGACCTCGGCAGGCCGGTGGGTCGCGCGGAGAGGCCTCGGAGTGTCCCCTAGGACCCGCGCCCAGCTCAGCCGCGGGGAAGGGGCCGACCCCCACGCGCGCCGCCCGCGGGTCTCCGGGAAGACCTGCGGGTAGCTGCGGTGGCCCTGGAATTTTCGAAGGAGACGAACGTTCAGGGTTGGGCGAAACCGCCTGCCTCCACGCAGCGGCGCCGCGGCCCTGGGAGGAGGGCACGGGCTGCGGCCCCCTGACCAGCAGGACCTCTGCTCCCAGCAGGACGGTGGTCTTAGCAGCTATAGGGACTTACGTAAACTTGACCTGTAGAGACCAAACGCCCTAGGGGACGGCACAGGCTCACCACCACCACCCTCCAGCCTCTGCCGCCCCGGCCTGGGCCCGGGCCCTCCGGGTAGGCGGACCCGGAGCCTCCTGGCGGCTTCTGGAGGCCCACAGCCCAGAGCGCGAGCCTGGAGAGGTTGTAGGTAGGATTTAAGAACTTTGGAGGCCCTTTTAATGTTGCTTTAAGGCCCCCACACTTCTCTTCCAGGCCAGGGAAGGCCGAAGCCTAGACTCAGAGAAGCCTCAGCTGCGGGCCCAGGTCTCCACCTCTCTCTGGGTGCCTCCGCTTGGCCTGGGAAACCCTAGCGACGTCCAACGAGTAGAAACCCCCAACACACACACTCGCCTGCCCGCCCCTAAGGGCTTCTCCCGGCTAGCCAGCAGTCGGCAGTGGCCGATCCCCTCCTAAGACAAGCCGACTTGGGCCCTCTTTCTCGAGTCCTGGTGGATTTTGGAAGAACTTTCCACGCCAGCGCCCCCCGCCCGGGTGCAGCCAGTATCCCTCACAGAAAGGTTTTCACGATCTTGGGGAGCGCAGAGGCAAACGTTAGGTGTGGGGTGCGTCCAGGCCGGGGCTTGGAGCTGGGTACCCCGAGCCCCTGGGGGCCTGTTTCTGTTCCACACCTCCCTCCTCCACGGCGTTCTCGGCTCTGTGGCAGGCTCAGGGCCCGCCTCGCCTCCCGCCTCTACCACGTCCTGCCCTGGCCCAACAGACTTTCCTGGGACCCGGGACACGGCTCGCTTCTCCTGGCGCAGAGGAGCCCGACCGAGGCTAAAATGACAACGGTTATAGGGAATTTGCCAGCTCTGGAGCTGGGGGTGATTCCAACAAACTTAACTGTACAGAAAAGTACTGAATGGTCAGAGTATAACAGTATGTGTCACAGTCAATAGAAGCGAAGGGTTTTTCCAAGTGCAGGGTGCGACCCATGGGTCGTTCCTGAAATCAATTTACTCGATGGAGATGAGCATTTTTAAAACGAAGTAGTAAACGATGGGGGGAAATAGCGTCCTTAGGTGCTAAGGGTTAGGATTATGTCCTGAAATGTTTGTGTCAATTATACATCCGTGTTTGACCTGCGTAGTGATCCGAAATCTATTTCTTACCGCAGGTCACTGTCAGAACATATTTTTTTGTAATTCCTGTATTAAAGTCAATTTGATGCCTTTATAGAATGACTCAGTTAGTTGGCTCTGCTGCGCATTTTCACCAGTATCAACTCAAGGAGCAGTTAAAGGAACTCGTTGAATAGCCACTCGTTGAGAGCCGGCCCCGCGCGGCTCTGGCTGCGGGGAAGGGCACCTTTTCCTGCGGAAGGGCTGTGCGCGCAGTTAGGCCGGGCGGGCGCAGGCTGCGGAGGCTGGGCCGCGCGGCTCGGGTGGGAGCGGCCCTGGGTGGGCCAAGGCCTCCGGGGCTGGGCGGGAGGGCCCCCGGGCCCCCCTGACGCGCTGTGTCGCCCGCAGGCGGTGCCTACGCGGCGGAGCCGGAGGAGAACAAGCGGACGCGCACCGCCTACACGCGCGCGCAGCTGCTGGAGCTGGAAAAGGAGTTCCTGTTCAACAAGTACATCTCTCGGCCACGCCGGGTGGAGCTGGCCGTCATGCTGAACTTGACCGAGAGGCACATCAAGATCTGGTTCCAAAACCGTCGCATGAAGTGGAAAAAGGAGGAGGACAAGAAGCGCGGCGGCGGGGCGGCGGCCGGGGGCGGCGGGGACGCGGAGCCCGAGCAGGACAGCGCGGTGACCTCGGGCGAGGAGCTGCTGGCGCTGCCGCCGCCGCCGCCCCCCGGGGGTGCCGTGCCGCCCGCCGCCGCCCGCGAGGGCCGCCTGCCGCCCGGCCTCAGCGCGTCGCCGCAGCCCTCGGGCGTCGCGCCCCGGCGGCCGCAGGAACCCCGGTGAGAGGCGAGGGCTCCCCCCTGCCGGGCGGCCGAGACCCCTCGCGGACACGGGGGACGGGCCGAGGACCCTGGGGGTGGGCCTCCGCCCCGGCGTCCCGATGGGGTGGGAGCTGAGCGGCCCGCACCAGACCCGAGGGGACTGCTCGGCGCCGCGCGGCGACCACGGCGGACCTCCGGGGAGAAGCAGTGGCCTGGACTCCTGGCGAGCTTTTCAGTGGCAGCGCTGGGCGGGCGACGCCTGCTGCTGGTTCCCACGGCCTTCCTCGCCGCGGCACTCCGGGACCACCGCGGGGACCGGTTTGGGCAGCCATTCTCCAAAAGACCAGGGGACTGGACAGGTTGCCAGGCCTCCCTTCCCGCACCAAGCCCCACGCACGAGGCGAGGCGAGCCGCTCTTACCCGCACAGCCACTTTGCGCTTAAAAATCATGGAAAGGAGACGGCTGCGGTTTCAAAGACCCCGTGGAATCGACGCCCGTGGACTAACAATTCCATTTCTTCTTCCTCCGCCGCTCCTCCTCCCCTGCTTCTCATTCTCTTTCTCCCCGTTCTTTTAAAAACCTTTTAGCATAGCCCCAGCCTCCACTATTGCACTGCCTGGCACCCCCACTCCTTTCGTCAGAAAAAGATAAAATCCTGGAGGGCTGCTGGGCAGCGGTGGCGCTGAGGTGTAGGGCAGCGTGCGCGCCTCGGTGGGCCTCCCTCTTTCAAGGAAGGGCGAGAGGAGAAGGGTCCCCGAGCAACAGGCTTGGGAACAAAGGTGAACCCCAAGCGATCCCTAAGCTAAAGCCGTTTGGAGCATTCTATTTAGGATGTCACTTTCTATTTAGTGTCTGGTCTTGGGAGCACCGAAGCTGTGGGGGAGCTGTGCGGGAGGCCAGCAGGGTGGGCCGGTGGCGAGAGAGGGGTGGCGGGGCACACCCGGAGGCGCGTGTTCACACAGCCGTGTGACTTCAGCATCTTTGGACATTCCGAAGACGTGAGTGGCTGGGGAGGCTGGAGAAGTTGTTGTTTTTATTTAAAGTTTTAAAATGACCTAACAGTTCTTTAGGAACGGATTTGGGGTTCCCGCGTCAGTTCCTCTTTTCAAAGGTCGGGCAGTGTGTTCAGGGAATGTTTGTGGAAAATGCTTAATAAATACGAAGAGCGTGGAAAGAAGCGGCAATTGATTCTGCTCGTTTTGTGTCACACCCTTCTTGCAGCGCGATGAGTCCATTCCCTTTCACAAACTGAATCCGTTTTTCTTTTCTCCGGCGCTCACCAAGCGACTAAGAAACACTGCACGCGGGTTTTGGGTGGCAGCAGCATGTGCGCGGGTGAGTTTCCTTTCTTTCCTTTTTTTTTTTTTTTTTTAACTTAAGCGTCACTTTTCAAGATGAATTTTTCGGGCAACCTAGCCGGGAGGCGTCGGGGGTTCCGAGAGCGGCCCACGCCGGCTGGCGGGGCAGGGGCGCGCCCCTTCTTTTCTCCCCAAATTCTAAACCTTTTTGCGTGGCTCTTCTGAAGGAAGTGTGGCTTTGGACGAGTCTGCCCCACCCGGGGCCGGAGGGCCACGAGGGTCTCGCGTTCCCAGCCAGGAGACCCCGCGCTCGCCCGCGCCACCCGCGCTCGCCGCGCTCGGCCCTCCGCCGGGTGTCTGCGCCGGGCACACCCCGCACCCCGAGTGCTGCCGCGGCTGCCGGCGGGCGGCTCGCTCTCGGGGGTCTCTGCTTTTCTTTCCGCTGACAAGCATTTCTTGGGAGAGGGAATCAAGTCATAGGCCCCTGCTAACGCAAGAAAACCGGGTGGGTCAGAACCGACTGCTTCCTCTCGCCGCCAGCGCCCTTCCCGCGGCCTCGGCACGCACGGCGGGACCCGGGGTTGGGCCAGCCGGGATCCCTCAGACACTGGCCCTTGGCCCTGAGAAAATTATTCACTCTCTCTCTGCCTCAGTTTCCTCATCTGTAAAGTGGAGGCAACGCTACCTCAGACAGGTGCCCAGGGATTGTAAACTAACCATAGTTATCCCTGCACAAATAGGCCATTCTTTTGATACCCCTCAGCACATTCTCGAAGCATCCTGCTCCGAGCTTGATGCGGCGGAGTCCCCCGGCGCCGCGTGCGTGGCCCGGCAGCCCCTCCCCTGGTCAATCCTCCAGCCGTTGCTGTGATTTGACTCTGGGGCATAGAATCCCTGGTCTTTGCGGCGCTGGCCCTTCCGCACAAGCAGATTCCTTTGATCACCCACAGAACCCGGGGGCAGTGGGTGCGGCTGACCCGGCCACACAGGGTGGCTGCGCGGACCGTGGGGACAGAGGCCTCGCTGGAGCTCAGGCTCTCAGCCCGCGGCCGACGAGTTTTCCGAGGCCCCAGACCGAACCCGCGGTGCTCTCCGCAGTCCCGCGCCGCGCTGGCGGGCAGCGGCCGCTTTCCCCCGCAGGGCAGGGGGTGCGCGCCGGGAAGGAGAGGGGGCGCGGGCCGCCGGGGCGGGCTGCAGCGGGCACGAGGGCCGACCCCGGCCAGGGCTGCGGCCTCCAGCGCCCACCGCCAGGTCTCCATCCCCGAGCGTGGCCGAAGGCGCGGGTCCGCCGCCCTCGGGGCCGGGAAGCCGGGGGTTCCCGCAGGAAGCGCTTCGGGTCCCGCAGCCCAGGGCTGGAACTCGGGCGCTCCCAACGACGCGTGGACTGGCGCACTTCTCTGAACTCTGCCTGTCCTCGTCGCTACAATGGGATCAAGTTGAGGATTAACTGAAGTCGTCTTTGCGGAGCGGAGGCCCCCCGCCCGGCGCGGAGACGCGGGCACCGGGCGGGCGGCGGGGGCGCAGGCGGCGTCCCCGCAGTGGCTGCCGGCCTTCCCGCAGGCCCGGGGCGGCGGAGCGCGGCTGGCCTGGCGAGCTCGGAGGAGAGGAGGAAACGGGGGCGCTGCGCGGCGGGAGGATTCGGGCTACGCTGCGCCAGGGCGGCGGGCGCGGACCGAGGCGTGAGTCCCGACCCCTGCGCGGAGAGGACGCGGGCGGGGACCGTGAGCCACATCCCTGCGGCCCGAGATGCCAGCCAGCCCGGCCTCGGGGACCGTCTCTCTCTGCCACGGAAGTGATTTTCTGCGGTTCCTAGAGCTCCGGGGACCAGCCCGGTGCCCGCCTCCCCCCGCACTCTGCTTCCGGCTCCTCTCGCCCAAAAAACAGACGCCGGCGGCCCGCGAAAGCTCTCGGGTGGGTGCCAGAGAAGAATCACCCGCTCGGCACGTGCCCTCCCGCAGCCCGGAGCAGCCCCGCACTGCTCACCGCACGGAGGAGAGAGCGCGCCCGCCCGCACCTGCGTGCCCCCTGAGAGCCTCGGAGCCCGCGCCACAGCCCCGCTGTTCTGCGCCGACTCTGCCACCCTGCAAGCCAGGAGCGGATGCTGCGGGATGCTGCGGGGCGCGGCCTCGGGCCGGCGGGCCTCCTGCGGACTCCGGCAGAGCGACCCTCTCTTCCGTCTAAGCTGCCAGGCCCCAGGCGGCGGTTCCGAAACTCCAGCGGCAGCTCCCCACGCACAGCCCCACCGAGACCCTGGAGGCGGAGGGCCTGGCCCCACGCGCGGAGCTGGGGGGCCTCCTGGTAAGTTGCCCGACGGCGGCTTAGTCCCCGGCCGGCGTCAGGGACGCCCAGGGAGGGGTCACGTCGAGGCAGCGCCCGCGTAGTGCACGGAGCTCACCCTGAAAGCTCCTTGCTCCTTCTTTTCGTAGGAGGTGGATATTTCTTCCCGTCGGTTTGGTAACTCAAAGACGTTCTCGCCTTGAAAGCTAACTTTGCCCAAGCAATAGCAACAGGTGCGAGCTGGTGGCCTGAGGCTGCGCCTCTTGTTTCCCACGGGTTTAACGTCTGCGGTGGGGTGCGTTTCCCAGCCTTGACGGGCTCCCGCTCGGCGCCCCGCATTCCTTGCCCTGGACTCGCAGTTTTTAAAAAGCCGGCTCGGCTCCTCCGCTGATGGTGGTTCTCTCTTTCATAGAGGTTCGAATGGTTATCGGCGAATTTACCAGAATAAATTCCCAAATTTCTCCTCTCGAATTAGGAGAGCAGTTTTGGTTTCCCAAATTAATTTTGACCCTCTTAGTCTAGTTCTGTCAACGACTTCTGATCCTCTCCTTCAGCAAATTCATGCATTTGGGTTTGAATTAAAAGTATTGCGTCGTCCGTTCCGGCTGGTGAACTCCGCGCGTTCTAGATCCCCATCCCCTTCTCCCTCCCTCCTCTCTGTAGGGCCGCTCCTGTGTCTTAGTGAGAGTCCTCCTGTTTTTTTGTGTCTGGGTATATCTGTGCCGTCTGTACGTATGTGTGCGTGTGTCTGGGGTGTGTCTGATGTGGGTTGCAACGGTGACCATAAGCTGTGGGTGATTTCTTTTATCCACCCTGCACAACCATCTCCCAAGTGCTGCTGTCGCTGCTGAAAACGGTCCCCTCGTGCAGAAACCATTTTTGAAGGCAGGAAAACTGTCCTTAGAAGGAAAAATATACAAGGGTGGAACCTGAGCTGGAACTGACTGCAAACATACTACTGTAAGGAATTTTCTATTCATTTCCTTGCCAAGGAAGGATTTCACAACTTAGGGCCTCATAATTTCAACAGCTTCGTTATGATCCCTCCTGAAATCAAGTAGTTAAAAGGGACGTTCTGGGTTGACATTGAAATCAAATTTCCCTCCGTCCCAGCTCTGGGAAAATAGATTTTGGGGGTCAGTGAACCTAATGGGAAACTGAGGCAAGGAGTCAGGAAGCAGAAAGGCTCCCTGAGAAGTAACTAGGAGTGATGCGGCCTGTGTGCTGGCAGGCAGCCTACAGGAAGTCAAGTTCTGCAAATAGTGGCTACAAATAGCTGTTTTAAAAGTGAAAGTTTCTAGTGGATATGTGGGGTTTTGGGGGGAGGGAGTGGAGAATACACAGTGATAAGCCATTAATTCCAGATCCCTATATTAAAGTATGCTACATTTACATATCTATGAGATGGAATGGGCATAAAATCCTATTCCTGTTTTTCCACTAAATTTATTTGAAAAATTCTTCTGTGTAAATCAGGTGCCATGAGTTTTGAAAGCATAGAGAGTTCTAACCTTACGGGATACCTTATAACTGAACTTCAGGTTGGATTGCATGTTGTTTTTCCTTAAACCTAAAGCGTGTAACCTCCTAAAATATATACCACATCATCAGCATGCTTCAAGCTTCTTGCTGGTAGTTTAAATGTACATTAGCTATAGCTTCAACCCTCATTTCTGGTAATAATCACACATGGAAAAAATTTAGCAGTATTATTGCTGAGTGATTTCTATCATTGGTATCAATTTTATCTGTTCTTTTCCTGAATTCTCAATTAGTCTGATTTCCAAAGGAATGTGATTTTGAAAAATAACTTCTCTCTATACATGCTCAAGAATTTTCAGAAATTTAACACTTTAGATATGTCTGGGAATGCTGCCAAATTGAAATTATTCCTATATCACATGGTACAAGATCCATTTCAATAGCTCTAGAAACCCAATAAAATGTACAAAATACTCTCCAAGAATTTTTAAAAATTGAAAACACTGTATAATTGGATTCACTGCAATAAATAAATAGAATTTAAATAGATTTGATGTTGAAGGACTAGTTTTCTAGACCAGAAACGTAGTACAGCGGGTTCTTTTTCCTCTGAACAAGTGAGCCTTTCTTTAGAGACATAAACCGACTTTGGGGAAAGTATGGTTCATGCTTCCTGGTGTGCCCAGACTCAAAGGAGGGAAATGACCAGGATCCCTGCCAAGATGTGAGTTCAACGCACTGTTTCCCAGTGCTCCAGGCAAGGGTTAGCATCCAGTTCTGCACCCACTAGCTACTGCCCTTCTGAACTAGGACAGATAGTGGGATGCCTTTGAGCCCCTTTACACACATCTCCTGTGACTGTTGTGAAGGTTAAAAAAAATACTGGCCACGAGGAGGACATGTGGGTGGTGGAGCCCTCTAGATGGCCAGCAGCTCCTCCAGGAGTGAGTCCCTGCCCGTCCTGCTAGAGCAGGTCAGCTCTTTGCCAGGAGAGGATGGACCACGGGGACACACGCTGGAGATGTGCCTCATCCTGGGCCCTGGAGCCCTCCCTCCTCTGGTGGGGACAGCCGGGTCTTGCCCTGGCAGTGCCCGGGTTGCAGGCCACTTTGGCGCTGAGCAGGCAGAAGCAACAGGAAGCCACTGACCCTATAAAATACAGGGACAAAAGCCAATCGCACGTAAACTTCAATCACCGCTGACGGCTAAATTCAACCAGCTTTGGATGTAAGGTACACGTTTTAACTACATTGGGGATAGTCTGGTGACTGAAGATAAAAAGTTTCTTATGAAGTGGAGTTTGTTGAGGGGTCGCTAATCCCCTCAAGAAAGGGGCATTGCCTGAGAATCCCTTCAGTGAGTCACTCCCCTAGATATTGCTGTGTTATCGGGCTTGGCATGACTGACACCCAAAATAATGGGGGTTTAAGAATGAAATTAATTTCTCTCTGCCATGTAAATCCAGAGGTAGGTAACCCAGGAAAGACGTGTTTGGCCTGAGAGTCGTCTGGGACAGGCTGGCTTGGACTTTCCTCTCTGCCATCCCCAAGTTGTGACCCTCATGATCCCAGTCCAAGATGCTGCTCCAGCCATCACACCCACTTTCTAAGTAGCAAGATGGTAGAAAGGAGGAAGAAGGGGAAGCCCCTGTGGTAGGCAGAGTAATGGTCCCCTAGAGATGTCCATGCTCCTGTCAGAAACCTGTAAAATTTGTTATGTTACCTGGCAGAAGGGATTTTACAGAAGAATTAGGTTAGGGGCCTTAAAATAAGGAGATTATCCTGGAGCCCCAGTCTAATCCCATGAGGCCTTAAAAGCAAAGAACTTTCTCCTGCAGGCGTTAGAGATACCACAGAAGGAAAATCCAGAGAGATTCCAAGAGTGAGAAGGATTCACCTCGCCACTGCTGGTTCTGAGATGGAGGGCACACATGCCAGGACCAAAGAGAAACATCCAGGAGCTAAGGGCAGCCGCCACCCAGCAGCGACCAAGAAAATGGGACCTCAGTTCTGCAATGACAAGGAACTGAATTCTACCCACAACCTGAATGAGCCTGGAAGCGAATCAGCGCCTCAGACCAGAGCCCAGCCCGCCAGAAGCTTGATTTTGACCTTGTGAAACCCGGACTTGTAACCTACAGAAAAAGTGCGATAATAAATGTGTGTTGTTTTAAGCCACTAAATTCGTGCTAATTTGTTACTGTAGCAATAGAAAGCAAATACCGTCCCCTTGACTTTAACGACGCGCCCAGGAAGTTATCCACGCCACTCCTGCTTACGCCTCACTAACCAGAACTTAGTTACATGAAAACACCTAACTTCGCAGAAGACTGGGAAGTGTAGTTTTTATTCTGGGTAGTCATTTGTGTAATTAACGATGGCGTGGGGTCTGCATTAGAAGAGCAAGTCTGGAGTGGATTTGGGGGACAACTAGCTATCTCCACCACTGTTACCAAGGCTCAGTATAAAAAATTGCCATAATTATTCAGTGTCATTGTCACGTGATAATTCAGATGTGGAGCTCTGGGTCCTGGAATTTAGCACTAGACAACCTTGCATGCTCGCTCTTGTCAGACAAAGAGTGCTATACAACCCATTGTTTGCCTTGTCCATCAGAAAGCGCAGAACTAAAATGAGCATTCAGTTAAAGTTCTACCTTGTATCTCATCCTGGTACGGTATATTGAGGAATGCTGAGATTTTCTATTGGAAAATTGGTTTTCTGTTCTTTGTTCACTATTTATCACCCTTCTGAACCATGGTAAATGACTTCTTTCTGAGCCTGTTTTCTCCTTAGTAAATTGGGGGAACTACCCACTGCATGTGAAAAGTATGTGAAAAGTACTTTTTGATATGGAAAAGAGCCCTAAATGTTGCATATAGTTATACAGCATTGGCTCTCACTTTCCTCTAAATAGTTTTCAAACAGTAGATTGCAACCTGTTAGTAACTCAGGAAATCAATTTAGTGGCTTGTTACTAGCCTTTTAAAAATATGTAGAAAATAGAATAGAAAATATTAGAGTGTGTTATGCATAGTAAGGAAAACATTGCTTCATGAAACTTCTTTCAGTTCTATACATATATGTCTAGGAAGTCATAATATAAAATATATTCTTTGGTTGCCATAGAAAATTTTGAAAATACTATTCTGAATGCTGTGTGATCTTTATTTTGTCTCTTTTAAGCTGTTTCTGTTTTAATCACCCATTGACTATAGGTCTTTTTTTTTTAAAAAAGATTTATTTATTTTTCCCCCTTCCCTCCTCCCGCCCTGCTATTTTTGTTTTGTTTTGTTTTGTTTTTTGCTGCCTGTTATCTTCTCATTTCCTCTCCTCTAGGATTCACTGGGATTCGATCCTGGGGACCCCTGATGTGGAGAAAGGTTCCCTGTCAATTGCACCACCTCAGTTCCTGGTTTCTGCTGCTCTTCACCTTGACTCTCTCCTTGTCTCTCTTTTAAAAAATAAAAGATTTTATTTATTTCTCTCCCCATCCCCCCTGTTGTCTGCTCTGTGTTCGTTTGCTGTGTGTTCTTCTGTGTCTGCTTGCATTCTTGTCATGCGGCACCGGGAAACTGTGCTTTTTTTGTTGTGTCATCTTGCTGATGACAGCGCCTGTGCAGCACCACTCCTGGGCAGGCTGCACTTTTTATGCGCAGGGCGGCTCTCCTTGCGGGGCAACTCCTTGCACATGGGGTACCCCTATGTGGGGGACACCTCAAGGCACTCAATGAGCGCAGCAGCACTGCACATGGGCCAGCTCACCACATGGGTCAGGAGGCCCTGGGTTTGAACCCTGGACCTTCCATATGGTAGGCAGACACTCTATCAGTTGCGCCACAACCGCTTCCCCACTTGTCTCTCTCTTGATGCATCATCATCTTGTTGCATGACTCACTTGCACGAGCACTGGTTCACTACGCAGGTACTGGCTCACTACATGGACACTCACACGGGCTCTGGCTCCCCACAGGGCCACGCTTTCTCTTCTTTTTCACCAGGAGGCCCCAGGGATGGAACCCGGGCCCTCCCACATGGTAGGCAGAGGCCCTATCACTTGAGCCACATCCGCTTCCCAAGTATATGTCTTTATTGGAAACCAACTCATCCTCTTTGGCGCGAGAAAGCTGCCCTAAAAGTGAGCGAGAGCGAGTGCAAACTCCTGCCAAACACTTTTCAGACGAGCCAGTCGGATCGCCTGACTGTTATGCTCTTCTTTCTCAGCCTCCATCCCACCCTCCCACCCTCTGCCCTGGGAAGCCGGGGCCGACAGCCTGCCTCTCCCCTTGGCCACTGGTAATCAGTGCGAGGCTCGGGCTGGAGGACGTTCTTCTTCCTTCTCTCTTCCAGGTCCTGCGAGCGGGAGCCCAGCTGCGCTTCTCCTAGCAGGGGCGGTTTGTTCCAGGGTGCGTTTTCCCCAGAATCAGCACCCCCGCAAAGGCATCAGCCGCCTCCCAAAGACCTTGCCACGTGACAGGCACCCCTTCCCCCGGGGTTGGGTCCCAGCTCCCCGGGGCCCCTCCTTCAGGCTTCTAAGTTTTAAAAACTCTAACCTCTGGGTGGTATTGCCCCCTTTCTGCAGTTGTGACCTCCATGATAACTTGGGGTCCTCACTTTCCCCTCTCAGTTTCCTAGTATCTGATCACTAACCCTTCTGCCTGTTATGGCACCTGGTGCTGTCCTGTCTTCTGAGTGGACAGGTGGGCAGAATAATGTGCTCGGAGGGTAAGGAGGGACCACTGATGGGGAAATTACAGGATTTTTTTTTCAGCTCCAAAAGTTCTACTGGATGAGCATCCCTTTTTGGCTCCTCGGGGAGATGTCCATGTACTGTGTCAGTGACTTGTCAAGATAAAACACCCAATCTCAAAAAAAAACAAAAAACAAAAAACAAAACCACTCAATCTCTCTCTCTGAAAATGCGTGATTACTTAACTTACCTATTTAAGAAATGGGTTTAGAAGTCGCATGGTTATTAAAGTTGTTTTTATACTGCTTTAGTGATATGGGACCCCTATAAAGATGGGGTGTCTTTCACCTCCATAACACATGTGATAAAGGTATGATATGTGGGGAAGTGTGTTTGTTTGTTTGTTTCATTTAGGAGGTACCAGGGATGGGACCTGGGACCTCATACATGGGAAGCAGGTGCTCAGCTACTGAGCTACACCTGCTCCCCAAAGTCTGTATCTTTAATTTAAAACATTGTGTTACACAAAGTTCACATTTTGTTTTAGATCAGAAGCTTTGGGAATGTACTATTTCTTATGCTGTGTTTATTTTTAAATCGTATATGTGTGTATGTATATGCACTATATATAATGTTATTTTACATATATCAAATATTTTGTCATTTTTTAATTATGGGACAGAAACCCAGTACATTAAAACCAATTTCCCCAAATGCATTCAAATGCTCTTGGTCACACCAGACATGATAGAATACTGGAGTCTGTTTGATCTCCCTTCCAGAAATCTCTCAAGTCCATTTCCTCCTCTTCTTCCCCCGTTTTCCCTTCGATTCTCCTTCTTCACCAGCTCCATTGCAATAGCTACCTGGCGTCACTGTCTCCAGCACCACCTTCCTCAGCCTAGCGCCACCCTCCACTTACTCCAGCCTCCCCACTTCCTAAAGCTCTTCAGTAGCTTTCAAAGGTGGAAGGATCCTTCCGCATAGATTATCAGGCGCCTTCCACCCCGAGGGCCTCAGCTCCTCCTTCTCTAAGCCCAGAGGTACACATGCTCTTTGCCTCTAACTGGCATGGCCCGCTGGCGCTCACCTTTGGTGGCTTCCCTTCCTTCATCCCTTCCATTAGTATTTGTGAGCGGTGGCTGCAGTGGCTGCACCAGGTCTCTTGGGCCCTGGGGCCTCTCTAAACTTAGCAAACGTGGTTCAGTCTCCGCGGACCTCCCTCAGCAACCCCAGTGCCCTGTGGTAGCTAGTTTTTAAGGATGCCCCCAGTGGGCCACCTTCTGGGTAGCCACACCTGTGTGTGGTCCCTGCTCTCACCTGGCGGGACCTGTAACTCACTCTAACCCCTACACTGCCACCAACCTGATGCTGGCCCAAGATTTGAACAGGCCTGACAACTCCCACATTTGTGCTTTGGGGAACCCTGAACCTCTCGATAGAAAATCCAGCTGCCTTACTGGAGAGACCACCGCAAGAGACCACATGAAAAGAAAGCATGGGAAGGGAGAGGGGCCCCATCATCCGAGCATCTCAGTTGGGCCTCCAGAGCCTCGGGTCCCCACAGCCATCTAACTGCAATGATGTGAGGTGAGCAGAAGAATTGTTCAGCTGAGCCCAGTCAACCACAAACCCGCGAGAGATGACTCACCCCTCGTTGGGGGACGGTGTGCTCCGCGGTGATTGGTATCTGAAGCATCCCTATCACTGCACTGTGCTCTTACTCTTTATATCCATAACACCGTTTCCGTTGGTTCCTCTGTTACTTTCATTCTCACGCTGCATTGTCTGCCTCCCCTACTAGAGAACAAGTTTGTGGAGGGCTGTGATTGCATGCTATTTATTTCTATTATCAGACAAGTTTCAATTGAGAAAAGGGAAGCCACTGTAGGCATTCAGGCGAAAAGGTGATTAGGTCCTTACATTATCCCTGGAAGGGAGACCACTGCTAGACATTTAGTTTCAAGGTCATATCACCACAGCTGTAATGCAGAAGTCAGGAAACTACCGCTACCACCACAGCTGCCCCGAGCCCAAGAAGTGAGGGACTTAACCATGCAAATCCTCATCCGCCAGGACTTGTCCATCAGCTAAAACTGCCCCAAGAACAGCCTTTGTCTTCTTTCTCTTCTCCAAATATTGCATGGCTGCATCTCCTTGGCAGAACCTAAATTGCTCCCAAGGAGTTTGTAAAATCTAGTTCTTAGCCTTCTAGCTCTTGCTACACAGGGCAGGACATAGATGGGGTTAGAAATGGATGTAGGGGCCAATGAACAACACACAGTCTATCTCTATCTCCAGCCCCCAACCTCGGTCCTGAAAAATAGAAAGTATTTGTGATAGGCATGTTGAGTGAATTCATGAATATGCAAATTGATTAGCTAATCAATCAGTCAAGCCTACAATTATGGACCTATTATGGGTCCTTTCTATGCTAGATGCTGGGATGACAAGGTGACTAGATGGTAGACATTTCCAGAAAGCAAAATCCAGGCGTAGAGCCAAGTTATGGGAATGGAAATGTGAATTTTGCGTTCTACTATTGGTTCTACTATTGGTTCTCCCCTCTGATGAAAGCAAAGTAATAAGGCAAACACAGAATCTATTTCAAATGTTCACCTCTTCAGAGATGTAGTCGGTTTCTCCTGGAAGTAAAGAAGCTGCTTTTCCAAGGCCGGCCACGGAGCTGATTCCAGAAAAAAGTATGTATATGTCATGTTTAAAGAAAAGAAATCAGCCACAAAGTGGCTTGAAAACAGTCCCAATTAAGGCTGTATTGACAGGTGAACTCTATGGCTTCACCTTGAACTTTATTTAACCTTCACACATACTATTTATTTATTTATCCAAGCGTCACTTGCCACACTGCTTAGCTGTCAGATCCTCGGTCATGAGGAAATGTGGAACAGAGACCAGATATAGGAACTCAAGACTCCAGGTCTCTTTACTTAGTTCAGCCATTAACTCGTAAAGGCAGATTAAAACCTCATTTTCAGTTACATTTTTTTCACCAGTTATAAAATGCAGGTATTGTTAAAGGTAACCAAACAATGCTGATAAAGTACTGGAAGAGCCCTCATCGATATTATCCCCATCTAATCTATACCGGACCTATGAAAGGGTTGCTGTAATTATACTGCTTGTGCACAGTTGCAAAGCAAATCCCCCCCCCAATTGGTTTATCCATAATTAGCCATTTGTTGTTGTTTTCGTCATTGTCGCCTTTGTCATTCAGGTCTCTGTTCCAACATCACCTCTTCAGAAACGTCTTGCATATTTTCTGTACTTATTTACTCTATTAGTTAGGTTGTCCAGGGATACAGAACAACAGGATGCATGTATGTGTATGCGTGTATAAATATAATGAGTTTTTATAGGAATTGGCTCATGCTGCTTTGGGGATTGGCAAGTCTGAATTCCACAGGGTAAGCAACAAGTTAGGAACTCTGATGGAGAGTCAGTGAATTCCCAAGAAGAAGCTGGTCGGCTGAAGTAGAGATCGAGATTCTTCTTTTGCCTGCTGAAATCATCTGTTCTCCCTTTAAGACCTTCAACTGACTGGATGAAGAGACTCTTTTCATTGTTGAAGGCCATCTCCTTTGCTGAATGTCGATGTCATCAGCCATGGATGCAATCAAATGAAGAATGACTTAAATCCACGAAATATCCTTATAGTAGCAATCAGGCCAGTGCTTGCTTGACCAAACAACTGGGCACCATCACCTAGCCAAGTTGAATATATGAACTTAACAATCATATTTCCTTTATTTCTTTATTATTTTTCCTCCATTGGAGTGTAAGCCCCATGAGTTGGTTGTTTGCCGCTGTTCACCGCTGATGCCCCAACATCTAGCATGATCTTTGGCACACTGTGGACACACAGGAAACATCTATTAATGACCAAACCAAACTCCCTGGTTCTGCACTGTCTGATACAGAGCCACTGGCCACGTGAAATGTGGCTGGTCCAAAGTGAAATGTGCTAAAAGTGTAAAACACACAACAAATTCAGAAAACTTAGTATGAAACAAAGAACGCTAAGTATCTCATTAATAATTTTACATTGAATGCATGTTAAAATGATAATTTTGATGCTTTGGGTTAAATAAAATATATTATTAGCATTAGTTCCAGCTGTTTCTTTTTGCTTTTGTAAACATGACTACTAAAAACATTCAAAAATACATATGTGACATGGATTATATTTCTACTGGAGAGCGCCATTCTTGAGAGTCCTCACAATTTGAATCCTTAATCCACCATGTAATAGTTGTGTGAAACTAGGCAAGTTACTTAACATCTCTCAGTAAATGTTAACTATCATAAGCTAAGTCCCAAAGAGGAAATTAGTTCCTTCACATAAAGGTAAGATAATGCTTGCAAGTAGAAATAAAGAATAACAAGAACCTGGAAGAATTTATACAATGAATGTGACACACTGATGAAAGAGGTTTTTGATGGAGAAGTAGGGGCAGGGGAGTGGGGTATATGGGAACCTCTTGTATTTTTTAATGTAACATTTTGTGTGATCTATGTATCTCTTAAAAATATTTTAAAAAGAAAGCATGTTTTGTACTGAAGTAATATTTTTTAAAGATTTCTTTTCCCCTCCCCCTCCCCCTTCTTCTCCCCTCCTCTGTTTTTTTTTTTGGTTTTTTTTTTTTGATTTTGAGAAGGAAAAATGGTTTATTGACGGCCGGCCAGACTCAGGAGCTTTCTGTTTGAATTCCGAGCCCCCTCCTCTGTTTTTGCCCTGTGTCCATTCACTGTGTCATCTCCTGTATCTATTTCTCTTTTTTGTCTTCTCTTCTCATCTTTCTCCTCTAGGATTCACTGGGATTTGATCCTGGAGACCTCTGATGTGGAGAGAGGTTCCCTGTCAATTGTGCCACCTCAGTTCCTGGTCTCTGCTGTGCTTCACCTCAACTCTCCCCTCTGTCTCTCTTTTGTTGCGTCATCATCTAGCTGCATTACTCACTTGCAAGGACACTAGCTCACCACTCTGGCACTTGGCTCACCGCGCAGACACACATGGTCACTCAGCTCACCGCATGGGCACTAGCTCACCATACAGGCACGCTTTTTTTTCTCCTTCTTTTTCACCAGGAGGTCCCAGGGATTAAACCTGGGTCCTCCCATATGGTAGGCAGAGGCCTTATCACTTGAGCCACATCTGCTTCCCATGAAGTAATATTTAGTAAGAAGTAATAAGTTTATAGTGACCTACATTTATATGAAGAATTCTATACAAGTTAAAAATAAGGATGACCACATTTAAATTAAATTTTAAAAGATGTATGCTCTTCTAATGTGTAACTTCTATGTGCTGAATGGTATATATATGTATATTGCTTTTGAGGGAATTAATATGGTGTAATTCATTGTGTCTTAACTTTTGAAATAATTTTTTTAAGAGAGGGAAAAAAAGAATGTAGTAGACTCTTAATAGTGATTTGGGGGAGGGTTTTTCACTTTTAATAATATCTACTTGAGTGGTTTGTATTTTTCACAATGACTGTTAACATTTGGTAAAAAAAAAAATAAAGATCTGTTTTAAAAAAATAAACTAATAGAAGTTTACAAAAAATTCCTTCTGAGTCCTTATTTGTTCAATGTAGATGTCAGTTTTCAAGTCCTGAAACTGAAGATCATGCCCCAGAGGGTTGGCTAGGCCCAGACACAGCACTTCTGATAACAACCCCGACAAGGCTCAAGTGTCAGCGCTGAGCCATCTTCCAAGAAAGCCTGCTGCATCCTGTTCCTCCTTGTGCATCCCAGCTTGCAATTCTGGGGCACGCTAAGCCAAACGAATGCCCAGGAAACTGCATAAAGAAATTCTTTTCTTCTTTTCCAACTATATCCTTTATCATTTGACTTTCCCCAAGTAGTCTGGTTCCTGCTACAAAACACGGCAGAGTCTGGTGCTTTAGCAAATCCTCAGTGAATAAGGAATGAGTCATTAAAGGGATGAAGACATAAGTGGCTTCAGTAGGACGAGCGTCTCCCTTCTTCCCATCCGTCATTTATCCATCCTCCTGTCTTTATTGCTAGATTATACTTTTCTGATGCACTCACTTCTTTCTTTTCCTTCCCCTGATGTCACTGTCCCCCATACTTTTTTTATACTTTTCATTTTATCTATCACTTTTACCTCTGGATCCTATTTAATATAGTTCCTAGTGAAATTTTAGGAGACCCTACCTGTATTCCCCTTTCAGAAAAAAAGTTACAATAATGCTTTCAAAACAACTCTGTTATTATATATATATATATTATACAATCACTTAGAAAAGGGGAATATGAGTATAATATGAATATATGTCTAAATGTATGGTGTGTATATATGCATGTATATATACACACACATCCACAATGAAAAACAAACAACAGAAGCCTAAACCCTGGGAAATTTTCAGTTCCTTGAAGGATGATGGAGGGAATTGGGTGGAGGTGACTTTTTTTCTAAGATTTTATTTTTATTTTTTATTTCTCTCCCTCCCCCCACCCCCCACTGTCCTGTTGTCTGCTTCTGTGTCCATTCGCTGTGTGTTCTTCTATTTCCATTTGCATTCTTGGCGGCACTGGGAAACTGTGTCTCTTTTTGTTGCATCATCTTGCTGCATCATCTCTGCATGTGTGCAGCGCCTCTCCTGGGCGGACTGTGCTTTTGTCGTGTGGGGTGGCTCAATGCAGGGCGCGCTCCTTGTGCATGGGGCTCCTCTATGTGGAGGATACCCCTGTGTGGCACGGCACTCCTTGCATGTGGCAGCACTGGGCGTGGGCCAGCTTACTACATGAGCCAGGAGGCCCTGGGTTTGAACCCTGGACCTCCCATATGGTAGGTGGATGCTCTAGCAGATGAGCCACATCCACTTCCCTACAGGACTTTTTTAATATAATTTCTTTTGGAGGCTTTGAGACTTTGGCACTATATAGGTTTCTATATAGTTATAAAGCTAATTAATTTTTAAAACCTGTCTCAGAATAATCTAAATTAACTGAAACAAATGAACTTAAGCATGTATCTACTTGGTGGCATAATCAAACAGAAAGGAAATATTCCAAGTGTTTTAAAAGTCAGTAATTTCTTCACAGGTGAATCTGCCACCCATTCAAAGACAAATTCACACAAATTCTTCTCAAACTTATCCAAAAAACTGAAGAGGAGGGAACTCTTCCTAACTCATTTAATGACGCCAATTTACCCTAATACCAAACCCAGATAAAGACACACACACACAAAAAGAAAGCTACAGAACAATTTCCTTTATGAACATAGACACCAAAATCCTCAATAAAATATGAGCAAACTGAATTGCAATGGTATATTAAAAGAATTATACACCATGACCAAGTGGGATTTATTCCAGGAATGCAAGGGTGTTTCAACATAAGAAAATCAATGTAATAAATCATATTAACAGAATGAAGGTGAGAAATTACATGATCATCACAATTGATACAGAAAAGTCTGTTGACAAAATCCTCCTCCCTTTCATGTTAAAAACGGGAATAAAAGATAACTTCCTTAACATGATAAAAAGTATATATATAAAACTCACAGCTTATCTTATACTCAATGATGAAAAACTAAAAGCCTTTTCCCCCTGAGTTCCAAACAAGACCAGGATGCCCGCTTTCACTTCTGCTATTAAACTTTGTCCTGGAAGTTCTTGCCAGAGCAATTAGGCAAGAAAAATAAATAAAAGTATCCTAACTGGAAAGGAAGATGTAAAACTATCTATTTGCACATGATCCTTTATTTAAAAAATCCAAAAATGCCCACAAGAAAAAAAGCTAGAATGGATAAATGAATTCAGCAAAGTTGCTGGCTATAAAATTCACATGCAAAAAAAAAATCAATTATTTCTATATACCACTAAAGAATATTCTGAAATGGAAAATTTAAAATACATCTGGGACATGGGCCTGGTGGCTCACCACCTGGGCACACCTTTACCAGGAGGCCCACAGGGTGACTGATGCAGCAAGATGATGATGCAATCAAAGAGAGACCAGGAACTGAAGTGGCACAAGCACCAGGGAACCTCTCTCCCACATCAGAGGTCCCCAGGATTGAATCCCAGTGAAGCCTAGAGGAGAAAACAGAAGAGAAGACAAAAAGAAACAGACACAGAAGATTACACAGTGAATGGACCAGACAGCAAAAAACAGCAGGGTGTGGGGGAGGGGCATAAAGAAAATAAAACAATAAAATACAGCTGATTTTTTACAGGGTGCCAACTACATTAATTGGGGAAAGAATGGTCTCTTCCACAAATGATATTGGGAAAACTGGCTATCTACATGCAAAAGACGGAAGTTAGACCCCTACCTCACACCATAGATAAAAATTAATTCTAAATGGGTCAAGGACCTAAATATAAGAGTTTAACCCATAAAACACCTAGAAAAAGAAAGGAATCTTCATAGCCTTGGATTAGATAGTGTTGTCTCAGACATGACACCAAAACAACAAGCAACAAAAGAAAAAAAATAGATTAAACAGACCTCATCAAAATAAAAAACTTTTGTACATCATGGATAGTATCAAGAAAGTAAAAAGGCAACCTACAGAATAGAAGAAAATAATCACAATCTATATCCTGATATTAAATCCATATCTTGATATTAAATCCATATTTAATATCAAGAATATATAAAGGACTGCTACAACTCAATAACAAAAGGACAATCCAATTAAAAAATGGGCAAAGGATTTGAATAGACATTTCTCCAAAGAAGACTTTCCAATGACCAATGAAAAATGAAAAAATGTTCATCCTTATTGGTCAGGAGGGAAATGCAAATCAAAACCCCAGTGAGATACCACTTCGTATCCACTATGATGGCTATTACATAAAAAAGAAAATAGTAAGTGTTGGCCAGGTCATGGATAAATAGAAACCCTTATACATTGTTGGTGGCACCGTAGAATGGTGCAGTGACTATGGAAATCAGTTTGACAGATCCTCAGAAAATTGAAAATAAAAATTACCAAATGACCCTCTAATCCCACTTCTTGGTATATACCCAAAAGAATTGACAGCAAGGACTGAAACATATATCTTTATACCAATATTTATAGCAGCATTATTCACAGTAGCCAAAAGGTAGAAACAACTCAAGTGTCCATCAATGGATGAATACAATGGAATATTTTTAGCTTTAAAGAGGATTCCTAAAGTGGACGTGGCTCAAGTGATAGAGCTTCCGCCTACCATACGGGAGAACCTGGGTTTGATCCCTTGGGCCTCCTGATGAAAAAGAAGAAGAGAAAGCATACCTGTGCGGTGAGCCAATGCTCGCACAAGTGCCCGCATGGTGAACCAGGGCCCGCACAAGTGCCCGCATGGTCAGTCAGTGCCTGTGCAAGTGAGTCACGCAGCAAGATGATGATGCATCAAAAGAGAGACAAGGGGACGAGTCAAGGTGAAGTGCAGCAGAAACCAGGAGCTGAAGTGGCACAATTGACAGAGAACCCCTTTCCACACCAGGGGTCTCCAGGATTGAATTTCGGTGAATCCTAGAGGAGAGAAAATGAGAAGAGAAGATAACACAGACAGCAAAAACAGCAGGTCAGGGGAGGGAGGGAAAGAAATAAATAAAAATAAAAGGGATTGAAGTTCCAGTATATGCTACAACATGGATAAACCTTGAAGGTATCATGTTGAGTGAAATAAACCAGGCACAAAAAAGACAAATATTGTATGATCTTGCACATATGAATTACCTAGAAGAACAAAACTTCATAGAGATAGTGGTTTATAGGCTTACAGGGATGGGAGGTGAAACGGAAAAGGGAAATACAGAAAAGGGGGAGTAGTTTCTGTTTGAGAAGATTAAAAAAGGAGGAGTAATAAAAGTCAGTGATGGTAGAACAATATTGTGAATATAATTAATACTAATGAATTGTACACTTGAATGTGTACTTATATAAAAAGTTTATAAGTCAATAACTTGTTTACACATCCCTGGAAGGACATACCCATAGGACAAAAAAAAAAAGTAAACTACTTTTAGTAATGATATTGATCGCAGTGGTGTTGTTATTCTTATCCTGAGACTATTGGAGTATACTATGGGATAGAGCAAATGCGTAAATATATGGTTTTCTAATTTTATCATTTCAAGTGTCATTGAGAACCATTATTTAGGTGTGGGAGAAATAATAGACGAGATCAAAGACGTTAAGTTAAAACCTTGCAGTTCTCAATTTGAATTGGAAGTATCACTTTTAATTCATGGTATATTTTGCATCTCTTTCCACATCTATCTATTTATCTATCTATCAATCATCTATCTTTATCTTCTTATCTCTGGCCTCTAAAAATGCCTAGAAAAAGGACTAATCCAGTAACAGTGAGCACCTCCAGGACCCAGATTGTGCTCTCCAAATACCATTTCCCACTAAAAGGAACAAGGACTGCTTGAAGAAATGGCTGAGACTAGGTGTGATGGTTAGGCTATTGTGTCAACTCAGCCAGGTAATTGTGTCCAGTTGTTTGGTCAAGCAAGCACTGGGCTAACTGTAATACAAGGGCATTTATGGACTTTAGTCACCATTGACTTTACTGCAGTGGTAAATCATAGCTAGCTGGTTATAATTACATCAATCAGGGAGATTGCCATCAGCAATGAGTGACGCTTAACCCAATCAGATGAATGCTTAAAAGGGGAAGTGATTCCAGCCTTGAGAGATAATTTCCCAGCTCATCTTTGGACAGCCGAATTTCCCAGAACTCATCAAGAACCTTCATTGGACTTTCGTTGCAGCCCATGGTTGCAGCCTGCCTGCGGAACCTGGATTTGTGCATCCCCATGGCTGCATGAGAGACTCTTATAGAATTGCATACTATTGACAGATATTTCTTGTTGATCCTGTTTCCCTGGAAAACCCTGCCTAATACACTAGGCCAAGGGTAGCAAATGTTCAGATGAGTCTAAACATCCTATCATACTAAATAGCCAAAAACTATCAATGACTACTATAAGAACATGTCAAAAGGACTCAGAAGCCAATTTGCTTGGAAGATACCAGTGAATCAATTCATTATTTTGAAAACTAGTAAATAAAGGGAAAGAGTAAAGCCTTTCCCAACCTTATTTATACAAACTATACCTAGAGGTAATCAAACAATAGGCACAGGGAAGTTTTTCATCATAGATATATTTCAGCAAAAAATTAGGATGGAGTGATAGTGATATAAGTAGACTATTAATTAACCTTTGTAAACCCTACTGAATTAATGGATCTAGACATTATCATCAACAGCTGCTATCATCATCAAAAAATAAAACAAACGTTATTGGGACATACGAAAAAGATGGAATATAGACTGTTAGCTTTACATCAATGTTAAATTTCCTCTACTTGATAACTGTATTTAACGTCGTTACATAAGCGAATATCCTGGTTCTTAGGAAAAGTACATAGAAGTATTTAGAGTTCAAGGAGCATTATGTATACAACATATGCTCAAATTTAGAAAATAGAAATAGAAAAAGAAGGGAGGAAGGAAGGTTAAAAGGAAGGGAAGGAGGAAGGGAGGGAGGGAGGAAGAGAGGAAAGGAGCAAGGGAGGGAGGGAGAAACAAAGGACGAAAAAAATTCCAACCTAAATCCAATAAGTCTACTAAATTCAATTACGAAAGTACAGGAAGCACAAAAGACAGCGACTCATGTTTAAGCTACATCATGGTGATGTAATCAACAAGCCAGAATGAGAATGTGGAGTATCCTGTAGGGTAAATGAACCTGTTGTCTTCAACAAATGAAATGTAAAACAGAAAAAATAGATATTGAAGGAGTCACTGTAGATTATTAAAGCTTTAAGAGACAAATTAACCAATCATAATTTGTAAAATTTATTCGTGTCCTAATTTAAACAAAAGATAAGAGTTCTTATCTTTTAAAGATACATTCTAAAATATAAATGACTTGATATGATAGTTTTATTTGCTTCAGAATATTCAGGAGGTATGAATGAAGCGAGCTTTGCTCTGAGTTGATAATGGTTGAAGCTAGGTGATGGGTACATAGGAATTTCTTATACTAGTCAGTCTTTTCAATGTGTTTGAAATTTTCCGTAATAGAAAGAATTATTTATTACAAAGTAAATATATTCTAATTATAGGAAACTTGAAAAAATTGTTCTTAATACCAAAGCAGTGATCGTCTCTTAATTGCTGTGAACATTTTGCTATGTTTCCTTTCAGTCTTTAGTATACACATACATGTATAAATATATGTGTGTACATGTGGCTGTCTTAAAGCCTGGTCACAAAATGATTGATAATCCTCCCATCACGAATTGGGGTGTGTGTCCTCCCTCCTTGAATCAAGTGGGGCTCATGACAGCTCTGAACAATAGAGAACAGTGGAAGTGACTTTATGTGATGAAGCCAGGTGGTTTCTGCATCTTTTGCTAAGCACAGGCTCTTGGAGCCCAAGCTACTATGTAAGAAGTCAGTCTGTCCTGTGGCCACCAAGTAGCAAGGAAGTCCACGCCACATGTGGAGACCAAGTGCAGGTTCTCCAATCAGTCCCAGCTGAGCCCAGCCTCTGAGTCAGTTCAACCAAGGCTCCAGGCATGTGAATGAAGAAGCCTCCAGATGATTCCAGCTCCAGCCATTCAAGACTTCCCAGCTGAGACCCCAGACGGGAGCACATAGCAATCCTCACTCTTCCTGACCCACTGAATCCATGAATTTACTGAAATAGCTATTGTTTGAGGTGGTTTGCTACACAGCAATAGATCAGAGGAACAGAATTTGATACCTGGAAATGGGATACTGCCATCACAATGCCTAAACTTGTGGTATTGTTTTGGGGACTGGGTAGCAGGGAGATGCTGGATAGGCATTGAGAAGGCTGATGGAAAGGGTTTAAAGAAAAGCGAAGAGAATGCTATCGGAAACTAGAAATGAAGACATTTGTTATGGGTTGGTAAAAAGTTTGGCAGCTCTGTCACCTGAGGTAATGTGGAATATAGGAAATATCCCTGTTAAACTCAGTAATCTGGCTAAGGAGCTTTTGAGGCAGGGTCTCGAAGGTGCCACCAGCTTTTCCCATCTGCCCATGTAAAATGTGAGACTAGAGGATGAATTATTTTCAAATAGAATTAAGCGGAGCTATAGAGGCTCAGCTGGAACTCATCCAACAAAGGATTCTCAAAGAAAAGGCCTCTGAGCAAAGATCAAATGCAGGAAACTGAACACACACAAAAAAATGTTCTCAGGATAAAATATGAAGCCAAGGGTATGACTTTAAAGTATCTTGTTAAGACCTCTGGAAAGGTGTACAGTGGTATTCCATAGACACTTTCAACCAGACGAAAGGCTAGGCAAGGCCTCCTGATGATCTCTGTCCAACAACAGGGCTTCTGAAAATCCTTAGAGTTTGTCACTCAACAGCCTCAGTTTGGGGAGCCTAAGATACAGAAGGACTTACCTCGAAGAGACTGTGGGTGCAGCTTTATCTCACAGAAAGGATTTTGTGAATTGCTACAGATGAAATACACAACGATTTTTAAGGAATTTTGTCCATTTGGACTGAAAGAACAATGAAATGAGTTAGGCCTTTGGCTCCACAAACTTCCATAGGTAGAAAACAGGCTGAGCAAACTGCAGACATATGGACAAAGAAGGCTGACTCAGAGGGTAGGAACGAAGACCCAAAGGACAGATCAAAAAGGCCCAGAAAATGACTCAGCGGGGGAAGACAACATGTTCTCCACTGGAGTTTGGAATCAGTATAGAGCAATGACACTGGGTTTCCTGTGTTCCCCACTTTAGAACAGCAGTTGTCCTATGCCTGTCCCACCATTGTATGTTTTGGGGCTTTTTGTTTTTTTTAGGGGGTAGGATAGCAGAAAACCTGTGTTTCTATTTCTTACATTTTTAGATCAAGAGGAACCATTCCCAAGGAAGGAACTCAACTCAAGGAGCTTAATCTGTACCTGGATCTGAACCTGGTTTAGACGATAAGATCCTGGACCCTGAGCCTAAGCCTGATGCCTTAATGAGATGAAACTTGGAGGGTGGGGGGAGGATATTGAATGTGAGGGGATGTGAGTAATTTGTGGCATGAAGCAAACTGTTGCAGTTTTAAAACATGACTGTAAATTCTATGACATCCCTCCAAAAGGTGGATTTTCTGCTTCTCCCCTTGAATCCATGAATTGTGGTGAAAGTGACGCTGTGACTTCCTAAGCAAGGCTATGTAAGCCATGCAGCCCAGCCTGCTCACTGGAAACATTTCCCCACAGACCTCTGAATCACATACAAGAAGTCTGACCACCCTGAGGCTGCTGTGAGGAAGCCCAGGCACACAAGGAGGACCTCCGGTTAATAAGCCAAACTAAGCCAAACAATCGAATCTTTCCAGCACAGGTGCCAAATGTATGAGTAAAGATGCTTCTATTTTTTTAAAAAAAAATTTTAAATAGAAGCTTCTAGATGGTTTCAGCTTCCTAGCTGGGGCTGCAGACACTACAGATTAGAAATAAGCTATTCTTGCTGTACCCATCTGAATTCCTAACAGGACCTAGGAGCACAATGAAATGGTTGCTGAATGACACTAAGTTTGGTGGTTACACAGAAATACAGTCAGGAAACCGCTGCTTTAGTGTCCTGTGGCTGCCGTAACAAACGATCACACTCTCGGTGGCTTAAAACAACAGATGTTAATTCTCACAGTTCTAGAGGCCAGAAGCCCCAACCGAAGGTGAAGGCAGGACCAGATTTCTAGGGGAATGTCTGTTCCTGGTCTCTTCCAGCTCCTGGTGACTGACAGCTTTCCTTGGCTATTGGTAGCTGAACAGCTTCTTCAAATCTCTGCTCCTTCTCCTTCTTCACATGGCCTTGTCTTCTGTTTGTGTGTGTGTGTGGGGGGGGGGGCGTATGAAAACTCCCTTTGCCTCTCTCCTATAAAGACACTTGTGATAGCCCATCTGGATAATCTTCCCATCTCAAGACCATTAATCACATCTGCAAAGACTTTTAATTTTTCTCTGTAAGGTGACATTCACAAGTCCCATGGATTTAGGGCATGGATATTCTCGGGGGAGGGGCATTTTTCCATGTGTCATAATTGCATAGTTGCAAAAAGATCATATTGTATATATTCTTTGCATCCTGCCTTTTTAAATGCATGAGCCAAAAAGGAATATGCATTCCCCAAGCCATTTAGGTACTCTCTAAAAACAGCAGCTTTAATGGTTACATAATATTCTACAGAATAGGCATGGCAAAATTTAGTTATCAAAATCTTAATGCCAAACACTTAAATCCAACCCCTTGCTTCTGATTATTTCCATAGGTTATATTCTAAAGGTAGAATTAGTGAGCTTAATGAGTGTAATCATTTTAAGACTTGCAAAATATACTGTCAAATTGCCATCTTAAAATATATTAATTTACAATCCTATCATCAGTGTAGGAGGTGCCTCTTTCATTAGACTCCTAGCAGTATTAAGTATTGAATTTTGAAAAATGTGTAATTTGCCAATATTTCTTTAGAAGTCTAGTGTTTCTCTTATCCTTTTGCATTCAGTTCTTTAGATATCAAGGGTTACAATCCTCTATTGTTTTGTAGCCAATTTTATATTTGTCATTTTATTATTTGCTTTTAAAATTTGGAAATTATGCTTTTGATAGCCATCTATTGTTTCCTTTGCAATTTCTTACTTTGGTTTTATACTTAGAAAGTATGCCCCATATAGAGATCAGTAGTGGTTGAAATGACATGGTATGTGATATCAGAAAGGCCTGGATCAGAATCTTATCTAATAGGGATAGGTTTTTGCAAAGATATTAAATAATTCAAGTTAAAAATCAAGCCCAAGGCCTGGAATGTGTGTGAACTCACTTATTTTCCTTCTGTGATAAGAGAAGAATAAATTCAGCCACTTCACAGAAGAGAAAACGTAAATGCATACTATGCATATAAAAAGATGTTCAACCCTCCTAATAATTATGGAAAGGAAAATTTAATTGGTTACCAGTTCTTGGTAACCAAAATTAAGAGTTGACCTCCAGTGCAAAAGAGGATATGGAGAAACAGGAATTCATTTTGGACACTGGCAACGGTAATGTGAATAGCTCAACCTTTTTGGAAGGCAATCACTATATCTCTTAAAGTAAAAAAAAAAGGGGGGGGTGTTTCAATTTTTTTTTTTTTTGATGTAGCGTTCCCAATTCTAGCAATCTATTCCTGAACAATACAAAAGCACAAAAGGATATATGTAAGAATATGTTTCCTTTTGTACTGTTTGTGGCAGCAAAACGCTGGAAACAATTGGAATGTCATCCATAAGGAAATAGTTGGGTAAAGGTGTTTCTTTACAGCCTCTCACTACAAAATAAGCTCCCTGAGAACACAGATTTTTATCTATGGAGTTTACTGCTGTTTCCCAGCACCTAGAACAAAGTAACTAATATTCAAAAGAAATTGTCGAGTGAGTGAATAAGTTAAATTCTGGCATATCCATGTCGATAAAACTTGGCAGTCATTAAAAAGAATCCGTTGTATTTATAAGTAATGACCTAGGGAAATGCTTATATTGTAAAGTGATAAAAAGCAAGTCAGAGTAAAGTATGATTTCATTTTGTTTGCTTTTTAGAAAAGGATGGGGGTAGAAATGAGAACAAGATTATAAGTAAGGTATGTTTGTATAAGCACAAAAAAATTCTTGGAATGACATGAGCGAGACCGTTAAGATTCTATCCGGGAGAGATGGGAATGGAAGGATGGAGGGGAAATTATTAACTTTTTCTTTTCACACCTCTGCATTGTTCAAATTTGCTGCGAGGAAATACTTGTGCAAGCCTTTAGCTTGTGTTAATTAAAGGGGAAACCAAAGTAACCTTCGCTATGGGAAAGACAGCAGGTATGAGTCCTCGGCTTGCACATTAGGAAAGCGTGGCCTTAACACTAATGTGTCCTTTTTACAGTACTGCTTTGCTGCCCTTTAAACTGTGTTTGTAGAACACTTGGCCCCGTGACCGGTAAAATTTGCCCCTCCCCGCAGCCCCCCTCCCCTCCTTGGTTTGCCCTGCCACTTCCCTTCCTGCAGGTCTACCTCCTGTCAAACTTGCCGACTCCGCGTGCTCTTATCTCTCAACTCCCGCCTGCAGGGCCGGGCCGGCTCCCGGGCCGCAGCCCCTGCGCCACCTTTGCGGCTCCCCGCGCGGGGGAGGATGTGGTTGCCGAGATCGTGGCCCAGGCGGCCTTACTCCAGCGCCCTGGTCTCCGGAAGGCACCCCAAAATGCAAGTCCTCTCTCCAATTAAAAAAAAAATAGAAATAAAGAGCGACCCGCGGAGGCGGGGCGAGAGGGGAAGAGCTGTTGGGAAGCACGAAGCCCGGCGCCTCCCCCACTATTAATATTAACTTTATTAAGACTTGACCTTTCTCTCCCCCGGACTTCACAAACCAGGAAGTGAGGGGGGCTGGGCGGCGAAGGCCATTGGCAGGAAGAGGGGGCCTCGAGTAAATTATTTAGCTGGGACACCGGCTTAAGAGCGACTCCGCTTTCGTCCCCTCCGCACACGCCTCAAAGTTGGTCCAGATTAGTCCAGCCCCCACCGAGCAGTTAAGCCAAAGCGAGAAATCCGGTTTCTCGGAACCCGGAAAACACCTGAAGCCTGGTGAGGGCCACACCAGAAACGTCCCTTTGCCGGAGAGAAGCCGGCCCGCCACGGTACCCGGGGCCGCGAGCGGGAGCGCGACGACGCGGCCCGGCAAAGGCGGCCGTGTGCGACCCTTCGCCTCCGACGCCCGAGGCCACAGCCCCGCGCGCCCCTCGGCTGCGGGCCCTCGGCGGGGGGCCAGGGAAGGGCCGCGGGGCTTCTCCTCCTGCGGCGGCTCCGCTCGGGCCCAGGCCGGACAGCTGCCCCGCGCGTGGCCCCGGCCCCGGCCCCGCCCGGCTCCGGGCGCGCCCCCAGCGGGGACAGAGCGGCCCGCGCGGCCGGAGCAGCAGCGCCGCCTGCCGGGCCTCGCGTGCCCTCGGCGCCGCGCCCGCCACCCGCGCCCGACGCGGGCGAGGCAGCGCGCGGCTCGGCGCGGGGCCTCCCACGGCCACCCTCGGCTCTGCCCCTCGAGCGCGCGGCCCTGGAAAGCCAGGCTCTGTCACCTCCACCCCGAGGCTCCCAAAGAAGAGCGGCCCTCGCTGGCGGCGGGAGCCCGACTTCCGGGCGGCGGGCGGCGCTTCCGGCGCTCTCTGGGGTCCTTGGGCCGACGCGGCGGACTTGCCACCGAGCCGCCGGGCCGCGGGCGACTGAGCGAGGGCGGCGGCCAGACCCGGCGCGCCCCGGCCGGGCTCGAGGGTCCCTGTTGGGGCGCGAACAAGGAGAGGTTTCTTCTGTCTAAAATAGTGCAAGACTTAAAAGCCAGGCAGCAGTGGTTTTTTATTGGGGGGGTGGGGGGGAGGCAGGAATGAAAAGTTCCGGCTGAGAAAACAGCTTGCTGCCGCCTCTCTGGCTTGTACAAAATAACCCCGTTTTATTCAGTAACACCAAGTCCATCTAATATTCACCGACTGAACAGCTCCAGAGGGTGTGACATTTCGGTCAATAGCTTTTTAGTTCTCGGTTCTAGTCACCCAAGAATCGTAATGAGACTTGGATGATCATCTCAAGGCTCGAACCGTGGAAATGAGGTTTATTTGTTGATTTAAATGTTGGGTTTCTGTGGACTTACGACCGTGCCCCCAAAATCGTCATTTTCCTGTATCTGAATGTCTAATAGGTCATGTGCATAAAAATAGATCACTAAGGATATCGAAAAGTATAGAGATCATTATGTGAAAGTCATAGATATGATGAAAACGACAGGAACAAATAAGGTTGGAGGAGTTTAGATGTCTGAAATGTGCATTTTTTAAAACAAAGTGGGTTGAGGAAAAGTGTTTTTCTTTTTTCTATGTGTGGACTCCAGAGAAGCAGTCCTTTTATTCTTCCCACAAGCTTCTATGTTGCTATTTATTGGACAGTGGCCAAAAGGATCTGGCTTAATCTGTTTCTTTCTGGCAATGCGCGCGCGCGCGCGCACACACACACACACACACCATGATTCTGCTTAGAAAATGGAGGGTAGGGTGAGGTCTGAAAAGATAATCTAGTTGTATCGGTTTTGTTTTCTTTTTCTTTGTGTGTCTAGTTTTGTTGTGGATGTCTTCCATACACTAGATACACAGAGTGAAAAAAACAAGACACCAAGTCTCTCTCTTGAGTAAAAGGCAGAGCCTGCCTGGGTCACCTTTGACAACTCCTAATCTGTGCTTTAGGCCCTTTAATCCTTGTTACTGATTCTATTAATCATCAACAAATTAAAATTATTTAAGTGCCACGCAACAAGCTATTGTACATGTGTACTACAATGACTTCATTTCCCACGTTGTTTTTCATTGTTTGCTTTACTTAGGTTGGAGAGGAATTTATCAACACTACTTGTTCAAACCTATTATTGTCATATTGTAGCTCCAAAGTGTTATGATAGCAGATTGCCATTCCTGTAAATTCTGAACAATTAGAAAAATATTCCTTTCTTAGAAATTAAAACTCAAATATTAAAATGCATGAAACAGCCAGGGACCTATTTACCGATAAATTACTGAACACGTCTGATAGACCTTCTTTGGGAGTATAACTGGAATATTATTTTTTAAGTGTGTGAAATGACCATTTGGTCATCATTTCCTTCATGGATCAAAGCTGGTCATGTCTCGTTTATGGATTAGCTCTCCACAGCAGGATGACCAAGATGCCGCAGAAAGACCAAAACTTTGGGCATTTAACTTTGGGGCTCTCTCGCTTTAACTGATATTCTATGTATCCACTGCAGTTAAAGCCAAATTCCAATTTGGAATAGCTGTTGTTAAAACAAATGTAATGTTTGGGTACAAAAGACATAGGAGCCAAAGGATCACCTGTGAACTTGCCCCCACCTTCTCTAAACTGATTCTTCCAAAGGGAATGTCAAGTCTCTGGAACTGACAGATTCAATTTTCCTTATTTGGAATTTAAGTTTCTTGCTATACCTAATTTCATAATCTTCAAGATAGTCATGTCATGTGAGGTATAAGAAGTTAGTCCCTCTTATAAGGAAGGAAGACGTAGAGTGACCGTTTTGGCCCAGCACCACTCAACTAGGTCGATAGCTATCACTAAACCATGCTTGGTTTCTAACACCGTATTTGTACCTGAATGCTGAAAGAGGAGGAAGAAGGGGAAAGGAAAAATAGTGACTAAAAGTAAGAGTTACAGGAGGGTTGGATGTTTACGTAGTCTGTGTATTAAAGAAAATATTTTAACATTTACTTTCAAGGCACTAGTCATTTATACTCCCCATGATTTTCCCTTACATTGAAACTACAGCAGCAGATTGTTAAATTATTTTTTTGTTTTGGAAGAGAAGGCAAGCATTCATATCTAAATCATGGGGAGTATAAATGACTAGTGCCTTGAAATGATTTTAAGGAATGAATCAGCCGTAAAGAATTAAAGCCACCACAGCTGCTTCGTGTGTCTCCTGGAATATTGAGATGTTGGGATGGAAATTTTTCAAAGTAAAGAAACTTTTAATGCTGTTTAGTTAGGTTACCCGCCCCATTTTGGATTAAGTGTCCTCAGAGAAGGACTAGCTATAGCCTCAAGTAATCTTGATTCTCTTGTGTACCACCAGAAGTGGTTGGAGTATCTCTTCAGGGAGATGAAAGGGTGAGTAAGCTATGCAGGTCAGTAACTCATGTTCACATCTGGAATGTTGCTAGTACTTCGTCATGGGATTTATGCAGCAGTATAGGCAGGACAAGAGACAGGCAATTTTGACAAAGTAAGCAACACTGAATGCATTAGAAAAACTTATGGTGGTTGTGATTTGGGAAGTTTTCCTTGTTCAAAATTTCTTTGTAAGGACCCTTGAGTACTTTGCAGATGTTAGGAGTACAGGAAGCAAAAGTTCATGTCATTATCGGGGCCTAATCATAAGTATGTTTAAAGATACATTCGCCTACATTGCCTCATTTGTTCCCTGTATTATAGAGGAGGAAGAGGGGGAAATGGTAGCTGGAGTGGTGATCTCCCCAAGGTCGTTCAGCTAGTAAATATTAGCATGTCTCTAAAACAAGCCGCAAATGGTGACCCAAACTCAGTCGTTTAGATGAACATACAAGCTCTTCTTGTTAGTCTGTAGCTCAGATTTCTTCCGTTTGCTGCTTATTGGCTTTTTTTCTCCCATCTGAGTGCTTGTGAATAATAACCGCAATATTACAGGTTTGTATACATTTAGATTGCTATCAAAGATTAATTTTGATTAGTGTTGGCATCTTATTAGATATTAGAAAGATGTGAAACTAATCTTGTGAATGTAATTCTTAGCACTGAATTGTATACATAAATGTGGCTAGAATAGGAAATGTTGTGTTGTATACTTGTCACCCCAATAAGTATTTTTTAAAAAGAAAGTAAAGCTCTTTCATTTTTTGAGGTACCCGGGAGCCGAAGATTGAATACAGGACCTCATATGTGGGAAACCGGAGCTCAACATTGCCACATCGGCTTCCCTGAGTTGGTGTTTTCGTTTGTTTGTTTTTACTCTTTCAGAAGGAACAGAAAACCGAACCGGGACCTCCCATGTGGGAGGAGGGTGCTTAGCCACTTGAGCTACATTTACTACCAGTAAAAATCATTTAAACGTTCATTGCCGCTAGATTAAAAGTCCATATTGCTAGCATCCAAAAAGGATGAATATGATAAAGCCATGATTGTTCACTGCAAACAAGGCTCCAGCTGTTTCCTCTCCGTATATACCTTTTTGACCTGAGTACCACATACTGATACATTTCTTTCCCGTGTTTATCCAAAATTCCTTAAATAGCCAGCAAATCTAAGAAGCTCCCCACCTGGCTTAGTTTGAATTTAGTTTTTATATTTGTTTGTTTGTTAATCGTGGTAACATAATCGTCATAAATCTTCCCATTTTAGCCACTTTCAAATATACAATTCGATGGTGTTCATCGTACCACACTGCGTTACCATCACCACCTTCCATCACCAAAACTTTTCCACCACCCCAAACGACTGAATTTCGTTTAACAGCCCCATGGATATAGCGGCGTGCCGGTTTAGGAGCAGCCGTGAGGGGTACTTTCCAGTCCCCTCCAGCTCCATCAGAACCCGGGCTCTGTCCGGGTCCACGCCAGCGGCCAGGCGCGCCGAGCACGGCTCCGGGCCCGCCTCTTGCCAGCACGCGCGCGCCCCCTGGCGTTCCGAGCGGAGCCGAGGAACCCGCGGGCCCCTGGCCGGCGCCCCGGCGGGAAGCGCGCGGGCGGCCGGGGGTCCTGCCCAACGTCACCGCGGGGGCGCGCGGGCCTCCGCCAGCCTCCCGGGCTGCGCTGCCCGCTCGCGTCTCGTCGCCGTGCTCCCTCGGGCTCGCTCTGCGGCCGAGAGCAAGGCCTGGCGTCCGGAGCGCGGTGGCCTCACTTGCGCCTTCCCCGTGCGCCGGGAATTTGCAGGCGGCTGGTGGCAGCCAGCGGGGCCCCGGGCATGGCAGAGAGCGCGCGGAGCGCCCCAACGTGGCCCCGGGTCCGAATCGCGCGCCGGCCAGGGGCTGGGGCGACGGCGGAGTTGCTGAGACCCGGGAAGGGGAGGGACTTGTAATCGCTTGCAGCGGGACAATGCCGACTTTTGAACCTCTAACCACTAAGCAAACAACCCTTGGGCTCTGGCTGCACTGTCCAAACAGGCTTTATTGATAGGCGTTTCACGGCAACGCATAGCAACCGCGGCGGCAGCGCGGCCCCGGCGCGGGGCGCGGCGGCCATCGGCAGCCCCGAAAAACCGGAGCGCTGGCCCCGCGGACTCCAAGCAGGCTCCCCCTCCGTCCGGAGGTCGCCCGGGCGCCCCCACCCCGGCTCCGGCCGGGGCGCGCAGGGGCCCAGCCCCCAGAGCCCCGTTCCCAAAACCGCCGCGCACCTCGCCGCCACCCGGAAGGGACGCGCGGCCGGGGAGGGGTTCCGGGGATGTGGGTGCTCCTACTGGCTCTCGGCTCGGCACATCCTCCGCCCCCAGGTGAGGGCCGATTAGGCCTTCCAGGTGCGCGAGCAAAGACCGAAGCGGAGGGCCAGGCCCTTCTCCGCAGGCCCTGCTGGGAGCACGCAGCTCCGCGCCCGCCAGGACCCAACGCCCGGGGCCCCGCAGCCCGGGCCGCGGCGGAGCAGCCAGCGAGCAGCAGGCGTCGCCGAGTGGCTCCTCCAGCGCTGGCTCTTCCGTTGTCCGTGGAGGCTAGGAGGGATGGGGATGAGGCAGCCGAGCCGGAAAGAGCCGGAGGCAGTGCGGGGGAGGCCGTGGCGCCAGGCAATGTCCGATGGAGGGGGCACGCGTCACAGAGGCCTATATTCCTGGGAAACGTGGCCTTGGGAAAACAGGGGGCAATCATGTTTACCCGACGGCTGTGTTTAGCTGAGCTGGGGCCGCACAGGGCAGGAGTGGGGTTCACAATCGCCTCTGGATTGGCCCACAAGCTCCCCTCCCGCAGAATTCCTGGCAGCCGAGAAGCAGGTGACCCTTCAGATGTGCATTTGCCCAAGGCACCCCCAGGAGAACCACACATTCCACAGGCCCAGCCTGGGCTCGGGCTCGGGGGCAGGGCAGGGTTCAGCAGCGGCTCCCTCCGGCTCTGCGCTTAAATGCCACTGTCCAGATAACCTTCCCCGCCCCCGCCCGGACTTCACTATTTCTAGTTTGCAGCCAGAGGAGACATTTCACTTTTTAGAAAGATCACCCCAGACAAAATCCAAAGAAGATAAATACAGAATGCTCAATCTGGAGGGCTCATTTATCTTTTTTTTTTTTTTTTTTTTGCCTTTCTAGAAAAAAGTCAACTCTTCAAATACCCCCACTTCCCTTCACCATATCATTCCTCTCCCCATGGACCCAGAAGGCTTTGAAAAATGCTGGTCTGGGTGTTAGGCAGACCAGCAACCCAAACAGCAGCAGCAGCAACAAAACCCCCTTCTTCCCAGCCCAAGACTGTGAAAAGGACAGGAAGTCCAGGTTAGCTCTGGCATTTATAGCACTGACATACATCCAGCCCGGAGAGTCTCTGGTGACAGGCTTTCTAAACAAGGCCCTCCCAGGGCCCTCTAGCCAGGTCTGGAGTCCAGTCACCACCCCCTCCAGCCAAGCCTGTCTGGGAAGGGAGAAGAAAGACCCCCGCCACCGGGGGGGTTCTGCAGTCTTTGGTCCAGATTTCTATCTTCACTGCCTCTGGCCCCGGCAGTTTAAAGCTGGCCCGCCCCTGAGGCCCGCGGGGCCAGCTGGTCCTGGCAAGGCACTGAGCAGGCAGTGAGTAGGCATCAGACATCTCAGCTCCCAGCCTTGCATTTCTCCTCTCGGCTGTAACCAGGGATGCCACCCTGCAGGTGCTGGAGATGCAGGGCTGGGAGGAAGGGGGTCTGTGGAGCTGACGCAGGTGGTGCTTCTGCCAGCACCGAATGAAGCCCGGTGGTCACATCCCATCTCCCCACCAGCCGGAGGAGTCAGCTGGCAACAGTCAGACCCGGGAGGCTATCTTTCTGGAGGCCCCAACCCCACTTGTCTTTACTCCCGGCCCCCAGGCTTCCTCTGAGAGCTAGGTGAGGAGGTATATACATTTGGAGGGGGAGGGTTGGGGGGGGTCTCTCCTGAGAAGTCGAGCAGAGTCCATGTCCCTCATGGCTCAGCCTGAAATTGCTCTGTCGCTGCAGACCACCGGGGGTCACTGGGTGACAGTGGGGTTCAACACCCCCCCAGCTGGCCCCAGCACCCCAGGGACGGAGCCAGGCACTGAGCCCTGCAGGGAGGACACAGGACTCAAGGGTTCTGGGACACTTCTCAGAGGACCCGCCTGTGGCTGGGGAGGCTGTGGTGGAGGTGGTGGCGGCGGCTGCTGCTGCTGCTGCTGCTGCTGCAACTTCTTCTTGTTGATTTTCCTTTCCTTGGCTCTGCGGTTCTGAAACCAAATTTTAACCTAGAAGTGCAAAGGCAGAGAAAGAAGGTGGTGAAGGAGGAGGCAGGAGGGACAAAGAGGAACATTATCCAGCATTAGTTACAAGATCTCCCACCAAGTCCCCCCACTAGGGAAGGACCCCAAACCCAGAAGTCTTTCCCTGAATAAACACCCAGTGCTGGAGTCCGGCCCAAGCCAGTTCAGCCTCGTTCCAAAAGCCCTCCTCTCTCCGTGCTCCCCTGGTTTCTTTCCAAAGCAACCTTTATCTACATCTTTACTGGAAAAGTCCAGAGCCTCAGAACCAAGGAAAACAGAAACTGCAAGGCCCTCTTTATACCAAGCAAGTGGGAGGCCAGTGCTGGGTGTGCTTCAAATGACAACCTTTGGCCCCTCAAGGCTGAACCTCAAGGCGAAACCTTGGAACTGAAAATGAGATTTGATGTCCACGCTATGCCTTTGGCCTGTTCGGTTTGGGGTTTGGTTTCCCCTGGGCGAGAGTGTTCATGAGGCAAGCCTCACCCTTCTAGTTTTTATGAGCAGGGATCAGGTCTTACATTATTTTTTCCCCAGTGCTGGGCACAAACAGAATAGGCCTTTAATAAGTCTTTATGGACACAAATTTTTGGATTAAATCAACACTCTTGTGGCTTTTTCTTACCCGTCTCAGATCCCCCAAGCTAGAAAAAAATATTCAACATCAACATATAGCTAAAGGTAAAAGGAGGCTTTAAAATAAGGATTTTAGGTAGTATATATGTTACTAGAATTTTAAAAAGGAAAAAAAAAGATGATCAGAGAGAATGCTCTTCCACCCTCCCGCCTGAACTCGCCCGCTTTTTCAAGGGGCTTCTGAGGCCTGGCTTGCTGACTCCCCAGCTGGACTCCCGGCCACACCCCTTCTGCCAGCAGCGCCCAGGCCCTCTGGGAGCAGGGCGATCCCCACCTGCCTCTCGGAGAGCCCCAGGGTGGCGGCCAGCTCCGCTTTCCTCCGGATGGTGATGTAGCGGCTGTAGTGAAACTCCTTCTCCAGCTCTAGCCGCTGGTGGTCCGTGTACACGACGCGGTATTTGTCTTTCGTCCTGGTTTTCACTGCGGAGGACAGAGGAGTTAGGGCCTAGAGCTACGAGGTGGCCTATCAGTCACCGGTAATGACAAACCGCCCTAACTCCAGGGCCATTTCTCTTCCTCTGCCACCCCGGGGGGGGGGGGGGGGGGGGAGGGGGAGCCTGGGGTTGGCTGGTTCCCGCAGAGTCTGACAAGACCCCCCACAGGGCCCTGGGGGAAGGGTGGGGGGCTGGGACCGGGCAGCTAAACATGGGGTTAAGTTGTTTTTAAAAAATTAAGAAATGAAAATGAAACACGGAAACCTCGTTCACCCAGAAGATAGCAAGGCACAGCCACCCTTTTGATAAACCGGAAGCAGGACTGGAGGTGTCTAAGCCCAAAGAGTAAAGGGGCAAAGGGGCAGGGTGGAGTGGCCAGCTTCCCAGGACTACGCAGGTGCTCAGGCCCATGGTGACAGCAGCTGGGGTGCTGGGTGTATGGGGGGGGGGAGGATTTACTTTGTTTTTCTAGAAGTGGAAAGAGGGGTGCTGGAGCTGACAGGGCCTCTGGTCACCAGAACCCCTCACCCCCACCCCCCACCAGGCCTGACCAGTGACTTCGGAGCTGGGGTCTGGCAGGCGGGAGCCTAAGCCAGCAGGCAGAAGCCCTTCTTCCCCTGGGGCCGTTTCCTACCTGGCAGAACCAGGCTTGCTGTTTGGCACCTTTTCTTTTTAATCCCCCTTTTACTTCCGCCGCCTTGACTGGCCAGAGCCATCCTGACCAGTGATCTATGCTCATTGGATTGAGTCAACATATTAAATCTTGGATTGATTGTTTTACTGAAGGACCTTGACAAATAGCGCAGACGCCGGGAGCAGGCCCCAGCCAGGCGGCTCGGCCCAGGTCGGGCCTTGGCTTAGGCCGGCCCAGGAGCCCTTCTCCCCCGATCGGCGCGGGGTTTTCGCGCGGTAGAACAGGTTCACCCGATCGGTTCACCCGATCGCGCGGTGCCTGGGCCCTCTGAAAGATCTGAGGGGTCGGGGAGTTGCCTGGAGGTGTTTAATGCCCCGCGGGCCGACTTTATTCAGGTAAAACCCTTTGCGAACCACAACAAAAGCGCCCTGGGATGATCCAGGCGGGATCAGAGGGAGCTCCCCCGCGCCGCTGAAAAGGGAACACAGCCGCAAACAATGCCGGACAAGGCGATCTTATCAAAGAAAAGGGCTTTCAATGCCTTAATAACCACCGCATTCTGTTTGAATTACCACTACTGAGCAAATGGCGGCCCCGCTTTCATCCCCCTCCCCGCCAGGCGCATTAACATAAACACGGCCCGGCAGGCGCATTTGAATGGGCGCTGCGGCCCCGACCCCGCGCCGGCCCCAGCGCCCAGGCGCCCCGCACGCCGTCCACGGGGTGGGCGCGTTCCCACGTGCGCCGCCCGCAGCCCACTCGAGGCTGCCTCTTGGCAGACGAGGAGACCGTGAATGGGATCACCGTCACGGGGAGAGTCAAAGGCGAAGCTGTCACCGGAGCCGGGTCGGAGTCACAAAGGCCACCTCCAGCGCCCGGGGACGGCGAGCGCAGGGAAGCCCACCGAGCCGAACGCCCCCGCCCCCCGCTCAGCTCGGGACCGCTCGAGGGCTGCCCTTTCGGTGTCCCCCGCGCGGCCGGGGTACGCGGCGAACAGGACCCCAGGCTCCCTATGGCCCGCGCCCCAAGGGCCTAGGAGGCGCCCCGCACCCCCTGGGAACCAAGGAGGAGGGGAGGGATGAGAGGGACTTGTCAGAATTCATTATTGACTGCGAAAGTCACCACCCTCTTTCCGGGCCCTAAAAAGAGACAATGGCAGGGCTGGGAAGGTGTATATCAAAGCGGACCGGGCCGCACACCGCCCCCCCTCCGCCCCTTGACAGATGACGCTGCGCAGAGGAGCCCGGCTCGGCGCGGGCCGCGGCCTCCCCACATTAACATCACAAGGGCGCCCGGCGCCGACCGCGGCCTTGCCACCTCGGCGCGGGACATCACAGCGGCCTCTCATCTGCTGACCCCGCGGCCTGGGCTCCCGCGGCTCCCCGCCTCCCTCCCCCTCCCGCCTGGCCCCTTCCCCTGGCCCACGGCCACCCTCGGGGGACGCCCAAGGTGTCTCCGCGGGGCCCGCGCGGGGCCCGGCTCTGCCGCTCCGGCGCAGGGATCGCCTCCTCCTGGGGAAGGGCGAGGCCTGGCGCTGGGGCCTTCTCCCCGGGCGACGGCACCTCTCACCCCGACGTTCCCGCGGCATGTGCGGGGGGGAGACCCAGAGAGCCCCCAACGGCCGCTCTGGTTGTACGACCGTAATCGGCCATAGACCTCTTTAAATGTGGCGGTAACCTGTTCGCGCGGGCTGGACTCGCAACGAGGGGAGAAAAAAGCGGAAGCACAGAGGGCTGGGAAAAGACCCCATGGAATAAAAGAGGGGTGCCAACAGGGCTCCCCGCAACCCCTGTTGGCATTTCCTTCCCGCCTCGACGTTCCTGCCGACGCCACACACGGGCAGACCCGGAACCCACAGCGTGTCACCGCGGGGAGCCCAGAGACCTTGGGGGACAACCCCCCCCCCCCAGCCAGCTCCTCGAAGAGCACCCAGTCCCGAACCCCTTGAAAGGAAGCCCCTTGAAAGGACCCCTCGGGGGCCGCGCCTGACTGTCTGCAGGTACGAGCGGCCCCGCCGCCGGCCTCCTGCTCCGAGTCCTCCAGTTTTTCCTTGGAATAAGCCCATCGCCGATCAAAGGTTCCGAACCCGAGCAGACCCCTTCCCCCCGGCTCCTGGGACCAGCACCTTCTTCCCAGCGCCCCCGCTTCCCTATTCCCCGCGGGGGGCCCTTGAATTGGCCCAAGGTGCCACACCTGGCCCCAGGCGCAGGCTCCATCCCCTCCACCGCCGAGCGGGCGCCCAGGCCACCTTCCTCCTTGGATGGCTCCGATGGGGAGAGAGGGCACCCGCCACCCCTCGGCGGAGGTTCGAGGCTCCCTCTGCTCGGCGGCCGGCGAGCGCGGGCGGGTGCCCGTGGGGAGCACGCGTTCTGCTCCCGTCCAGCAGCGCTCACGCCAATCTTCCCGGGAGCTCCCGAGGTGGCCCGAGTGAGGCCTGAGAGCGCTGGGAAAGAGGAAGGGGACGCTTTCCCCACCATCCCCTTCGCTCTAAACTGAACACAAGGTGATGAGCCCTGAAAGGGTCGCCTCCCGATCCCCACCAGCCCCGGCGCGGTAGCTGGAGAGGCCCGAGCCCCCTGATCTGCCCCCCACTCCGCAGAACTCCCCCGCAGACTCCCGCGCCCCCCGTGCGCGCCGGAGCGCAGCCCGCCCAGCGCCGCCAGGTCCCTTCCCGGGGCGCCCTCCCGCGGGGCGCCGCCGCCTACCTTGGCTTCCCAGGGCCGGCTGGGCCGGCTTCCGCATCCATTCGCACAGGTTCCGCCGCTGGCCGCCGGGGGACAGCTGCTCGGCGGCGGCGGTGGTGGCGGGCCCGGGGGGCCCGGGGTTGAGCGTCTGCAGCAACCCGGAGGCGCAGGAAGGCGCGGCGGCCGGGTGGTGCGGGTGGTGGTGCGGGTGGTGATGCGGGTGGTAGTCGGCGGGGGTGCTGTAGCCCATGGCGGCCGCCGGGGAGCCCCCGTTGAGGCCGTGCGCCACGGCGTTGGCGGCGGCCGCGGCGCCCCCCGGCGCGTACCCGTTCCAGTCCTCGCGGAGCGGGGCGCCGTACGCCGCGGACCAGGACGGCCCGGGCGACTGCGCGCTGTCCAAGTTCGCCGCCGCCGCCGCCGCCGCCGCCACGTGGTAGCCGCCGTAGTCCGGGTACTGCGGGGGGCTGACAAAGTTCTGCGGCGCCAAGTTGAGGCCGCCAGAGTGGCGCACGGAGCTGGGGTACATGCTCACGTCCTTGTCCAGGAGGTAGCTCACGTACATGGTGGCGAGGGCCCAGGAGCAGACTTCACCATGCTGCCCGGGGACCGACGCGGGAGGCTGCCGGGGGGCGCCGAGGGCCAGGCGCAGGGGGCGCGCGGAGAGGCGGTGGCTGCGCCCCAGCCGGCGCTGCTCCGCTGGCTCCTCGCGGCGCTTCTGCCTCGGCCGCGGTCCCTCCCTCTGGCCTGCCTCCTCCCTCCCTCCCTCTCTTCCTTCTTTCCTCCCACCTCCTTCCCACTTGGCGGCAGAGGCGGGGAAGACCCGCCACAGGCTGGCGTGCGGAGCCCCGGGCCAGCGGCCTTACGTGATTAACGAGTGTTTACAAGACTCTATTAGTAATGACACAGACACCAATGGCTGGAGACGTCGAGGCGCAGCGCGCACCCCGCGCGCAACCCCCCGAAACACGATTTGCATTTTAAAAGATAAGGGGGTGGGGGGAAGCTCGCGAGAGGGCACAGACCCGACCACAGCTAAATATTCAAACCTTTATTGTTAAGAGCTTCCTCCTTCCAGCCTGGTGCACTTTAACCTCCAATCACAGGTTCAAAGAATGAAATCAAGAGACTTGCAAAAGAGCGCGGGGGAGAAAGCGCTATCTTGGTGGGAATCAGGCCTTGGAGACAGGAGCTGTCTTGCTTATGCATTTACAGGGAAGAGGCTGGTCAACAGACTCCTTCTATTCCAAAGAGAACAGAAAAGGGAGCTATCGCTTTGATGAGAACCTTTCTGACCCACGGGGAGGTGACAGCCTAACCACAAGGATGAGCCACGTCCTTTCCGCCCCGCGCCCCTACACCAGGGTGACTTCCCGCCTCAGACAACTGTCACCAGTAATTAATTATTTTCTTGCTCAAGAAATCCACTCGCCCACTGCACGGGATAAATTGGGACCCTTGCTTCCCGCGCGATTTCAGATAATGAATGCAATTTTTAATCAAGCAGTACGTTCAAGACTCAAAACTCTTTTAAAAACTGCAGAACTGAGAAGCATGTAGAAGGCAGGATAGCGGCTACCTTGGGAGGATATTAACTGGGTGTGTAGGGTGCTGCCATGTGTTTTTGAGCAAGGTGCTGGTTGCACAGTGTGTTCAGTTAGTGAAAAATCAGCCTGCTACACTTACATGTTTGTTATACTTAAATAAATGGTTTAAAATAGAAGAAAAAAGAGCCTAGAATTTCTGCCAATATGACCTAGATATTTATATGCGACTTCCATCGTATGTCTTTAAAAACACTTTCTCCTTTACAAAGTAAAACATATCTTCCCCCTCCCCCCCCAAGGAACTTGTTTTTCCTCTCCAGGAAATGGGAAGGGAACCCTGGGTCATTAAAAAATATTGCTTCCAAGAAGGTCCATGTGGGGAATGGGTGAGAAAGGGTCTCCCATCGTTTTCCGGGCGCTGTGTCCGAGGGCCCGGGAGCTGAAAGCAGTGGCCAAAGTGATGTCACTACACAGCCTGGCTCACAAACTGCTCGTCGCAGGGACCTGGGCCGCAAGACTACCATGCTTGCCTGTCTCCGGCTCTGGGACCGCATGGAATGGGCCTGCAGTTGGCGTCTGTCTCCTTTCCGAGCCCCAAGCCATGCTGTCAGACTCGGGTGTGAGGGTGGCAGAGGCAGGGCAGGTGGGTTTTGGGCGCCGGGGCCCCATGCGCTGGCGCTCACTGCGCTCCTCCTTACGCTCCTTATCAAGTGTTCCTCCTTCATCCTGTCACCCCAGGGGCACTTTCCAATGGTCCCCTCTACCTCCCTGGATCTTTACGACTCCCTGGAAAGGGGACAGAGCCAGTGCTGTTACCCTCCCCATTTTACAGGTGACAACCGCCAAGGTGCCTAGTTCAGGCAGGCCCAAGAGGGACCAGAGCCTTCCCAGGCCTCAGGACCCCTTGCTCTCCGGTTCCTTCAGCCCTTTGTGCTTCCGAAGGAAAAAGGTTAACTTCGGGGAAGGCCTGGGGGCACCCAACCCTGCCGAGGGCTGGCGAGGGCGCACTCAGGAGGCCGGTGTTGGCCCTGGGCTGCGCCCTCGTGAGCCTGGCAGGGCCAGCCAAGTGTTCTCCGACATCCTGAGAAACAAAGTGGAAATGAATTGCAAACCCATTGTGGAACCCCAGTCACCGGCTGGGGTGGGGAGAAAGGGGGGACCCGCTCTCCAGGTCGGCGGGAATGGGGGCAGTTAAGTGGTGGGCGCTGTGCACTTTTGATCTAGCCAACATTTTCCTCTTCCTGGAGACACGACCCCTCCTTCCGCCCCCACGCCCCCTCCCAGGCCCGCTCTCTCGAGGCGGAGGCCGCGGCGCGGGCCCATGTCTTCGGAATCCGGGCATTCTTTGGAACAATCGCTTTATTGGGGCAGCCGTCCCCGCCGCCCTGCGGTGGCCGCTTCCTGCGTTTTTATGACCCCGGCCGCCGGCCGCTGGCTAATTGTCCCGATTTTCCAGCTGTGTCTCTGTGCTCTGGCGGGAGAAAGGGCTCGGGCCTGCACGCCCATCTGCGCTGGCCCGCCGGGCCCTCCTCGGGCCCGGGCAACGAGCAAGGCTGAGGTCCCCGGGGGGGTGCGCAGGGCGCGGGAGGGGAAGCGAACGATCGTGAAAACGAATCGGGTTCCCTCGCTGCAAGAACGGGCCCCTGCGGCCCTAGCATGGCCCCTGCCCGCTTCCCCGTGCTGTTTGGTGATGTCCTTGGAGTGGAAGCGCCCCGTGCCCCCCTCCCCCAATCGGGGTGGCACTCTCAGTCAAGCCAGGGCCTGCAGGATCAGGGCAGGGCCCGGGGGCACAGGCAGGCGAGGGCTGGCGGGAAGGGCATCTGTGTGGCTTTACGTCGCGTTTGCCTCTGGGCGGTCCAGTCCCTGAAGGCCGGTGGCCCCTGCCTGTCCTGTGCGGCCCCTCTGGACATGGGTGGGGGGCCCTGCCTGTCCTCGCAGTCCCCTCTGCATGTGGGAGGGGGGCCCTGCCTGTCCTGCGCGGCCCCTCTGGATGTGGGAGGGAGGCCCTGCCTGTCCTCTGCAGGCCGGCTCTGGGCTTGGGTGGGGGCCCTGCCTGTCCTTGGGAGGCCCCTCTGGGCGTGGGTGGGAGGCCCTGCCTGTCCTCTGCAGTCCCCTCTGGGCATGGATAGGGGGCCCTGCCTGTCCTCCACGGGCCCCTCTGGACGTGGGTGGCTCCTCTGGCCTCGAAGCGCAGGTCTGCGGCCTTGGAGGCAGTGGAAAGCCCCAGACGCCACCGGCCCGGAGCCCCAAGCAGAGCGTCCTGCGCCGCAGGCCTGAGGGGCTTCCTTGGAGCCAGGCGGCCGCCCTCGGACGGAGCCTCAGCCCTCCAGGAAAGGCCCGGCTGGCTGCTGGCGGCGGCCCTCCAGCCTCTACCTGTCAGCAGGCCGAGCCTTCAACCTGAGGCCGGAGGGGCCTTGGGCAGATCAGATCCCTCTGGGGGAGGCAAACTGGATCGGGAAGCCTGGGGCAGGGGCGGGCCTGGGGCTGAAGCTGTGGCTCCCGGGGCCAGGGGGGGCTCAGCCGCCTTTGGATGAAGGGCAGGAAAGGGTGGGAAGAAGGAGAGCCAGGTAAATAAAGCGTGCGTTGGGCCGAAGGGGCGGCCTCGACCAGGTTACTGACCAAGCCAAGGGGAGCCTCTTTGTTACTGACGCCGCAGCCACGCCGCATTCCTCGGACAGGGTCCGGGCCTCCAGGACGGCGGCTGGTGGCCAGGGCAGGGGTGGCGCGGTGGGGGTGGGGAGCGGGAGGAGGCCGGAAGGGGCGGGCTGCTCCGCCAGGCAGATTGAGACACTCCTTGAATCCGCAGATCATTGACTCGGCTCCCCGCTCAAAGGTCCCCCGGTGTTTGCTCTGGCTTGGGGGACCCTGCTCTGCCCGAGCATTGTGGCTCCTGGAAACTGGGGAGCTCGTGACCCTTGGAACCCACATAGACCTGGCCTTCTCTATCGGTCCTCACCTGCCAGTGACTTTCTGAATTCCTTTTGGATCAAGGAAATGATCCAAATAATGCAGCCCAACCACGTCCCTTCCTGTCCCCAGCGCAGCAAACTCTCACCCTGCCTTGAGCTGGAGAACTAAGGAAGCGTGAGAAGGAAAATTAGGCAGTTCGGCCGTCTATACGGCTCCATCTCCCCCTAATATGGAATTTCCAAAGTCCTTTAGCCATGGCTCACAACCAGCAAACACAAAGGAAGGCCCCATAATGGATGGGTCGACCCCAACCACCCCGCCCTGCCCTGCCAGGGCCCCCCCCCAGCTGCCATCTCTGGGAAGGAAATCGATAGCAGTGTCCGTCCCACGGGGCCTCCCCCGGCTCCACCACCTGCCCCCTCAGGCCACAGTGGAGCCCGTGGGACCCATCGTGAGCAGCAGAGAGGGGCTGCAGCCGCCCACAGCTGCCCGGGCTCCACCACGGGACCAGATGTGGCCCTGCCCGGCGCAAGGAGGGCTGTCTTCTCCCACGCAAAGGGTGTCTGGTCCCCTCTACCTGCCTTGGGTGTGTGGTTGTGCCATTCAGGGGTTAGGGTGCAGGGAGAGTGCTGGAAGGAAGCACGGCTGTTTTACTCCTCTGGCGGAGAGATGGTCAAGCTTTCTGCTCCAAGGAAGAGAATACATTCTTTCTCTCCTGTTTCATCCAAAATGTACTCTCAAAGCCAGGAGATGCATGGAAATAAAAAGCCCTAGGGAGGGAAATGATATCTGGGTACAGAAATCTGGTTTTGCTCATGATGTAAAAGTCAAGCAAATAAACGGCAGCTGCCCATTTTCCTCTTCCTTCACCCCACCCCGAAGTTAGGGTTTTTGAGCACAATTTGGGCAATGTCTAATACACTCTAATTCTGTGTAGCAGGATGAGTGCGGAGAATGATTTAAAGCCCTGAGGGTCTTGGGGTCCCGTGGATTGGTACTCGGCTGGGAGCAGGGCTCCCTCCCAGGAGAAATGCTTGCTGCTGGGAAGAACCAGGTTCTCCAGGCAGTCACTGGCCAAATGTCACCATGTGGCTTCAGTGTGGAAGGCCTTCAATTAGCATTTGTTCTGCTGCCATTGTCTAAGTATCTGGAGTGACCTTTGTTTAACATAGGAAAATATGTTCCTAGGAAGCACCACAGGATAAGTTTATGTGGCCTACAGAACAAGCTCAGATAGTTTCAACTAGGAGCAGAGTCGCTGGGCGCACTGGTGAGCTGCTCACCCTGGTGGGGAACCAGAGAGGTTAAGTGATTTTCCCAAGGTTGCACAGCCAGTAATCAATTCCCTACAATTAAGTGAGATACTCCATACGTACACTCTTTGCAACCTCCAATACTTTGTATGGCTTTTGTTACTACTGTTGGTGGCAGTCTGAAAACCTCGCCCGCCCCCCAATGCCAAACCACCTAGAATGATTCTAAGAGCTAGAATCTGCACCCCTTTCCCACCCACCTAAACAAGTCGTACCAGAACAATCTCAAGTTCTGCTGCTGGGACACTCCTGATGGTGTTCCGTGTCCTATTTATCTCTCCCTTTTTACAGGCACCGGCCAATTGTGGGTTATCAGTTTACGGAATGGTTATGATGTGTGAATTTTCCACAAATTCCCTTCCAGATATTTCCCAGATTGCCAAAGATGTTATCCATCTACTTTAGTCTCAGAGTACTTTCCCCCCACCCCCCCACCCCCCCCACCCCCCCCACTCCCCCACCCCCCCGAAAAGAGCTCTTCATTGTTTTTGAATCTGAACCATTTCCTGTGGGGGAATCTCGAGAAAGGTGTCAAATTTAAGATGAGTCAAAGTTCCACATTGAGACTGAAATGCTCTCACATGTACACTCGTCTGCCGCAGTAGTATCTGCAGACTTCTGGGCACATAAACCAAAGCCTATCTGTCAGTTATATGAAAGGCAGGTCCCATTCCGTTTCCCGGCTCCTCAGGTGAGTGCCAAGGTGGAGTTCTGGGTGCAAATTCCTCTCTGGATCCTTTTACTCGGGCTTGGACATTTCAAGGGTCATGGAAATCCACGAAGCTGCCCCCCACCCTGTCAGAGCGTGTGCCTGGAGATGTTGGGTTACAGAATTTATATCAGCTCCTCGCCTTCCAGCCCGTCTTAGAGTTGCGACTGTTGTTTTGAAAACAAATTAATAAAGGATTCACGGTTCATCCCGAATCAGCACCAACACTTCTGCGCCCCCCTGACACTCGCCGGGCGCCCCTGGGGCCATCCCTTGACTCCACAGGCCCCGCCCGTGCGCGCGCTGGGGTCAAAGTAGGCGGTGGCGGTCCCCCTGCTGCCCTGCCGGGGTTTGCCTCCCGCCTCGTGCGCACTGGAGCACCCAGAGGCCCAGGCGGGCAGAAGCCCAGGGGCGTACCCCTGCTGGAGCCAAGATGTGGCCCGAGCAAACTGATGTGCCTGACCTCGGCAGCCCCAGGAGGCCCGCCCGCTGAGGAGCGGCCCCCACGCTCGTCGCGCAGGGGAAAGCGGAGCGCGTCCCAGCGCCGCAGCGATGCCCCGAGCAGCCGCGGCCGGCCCCGGCGCCCGCGCCCCGCTCACGGCCGCAAGGGCGCAGGCGTCTTTGCAAGAGGCACCCCACTCCCCCTGGTGTCTCCACCACCACCACCCGTACCCCCGTCCTACAGGAATAAAGAATTGCCTCGACAAGCTTCCAACTGTTGATATGTAACCGTGTAGTTGGAGGCACCCGGGTTGAGTCTGAGACATCCCGATCCGTCTACACTCATGCTAAAACTACCACTGGGAATCTTCACCCAGCTGCGACCTGTGCTTCTTAGGTTGAGTAAGTACACTTAGATAAAGGGCCCGGACTCTGCATTCTGGCGGCCCACCTAGCTAAAAGCTGGACTCACGCAGGGGCCAGCAGGGCGCCTTCAGTACAGTGGCATTGTTCTGAGTCACAGGCCCTGCCTGTGGGTTTGCATCCTGTCAGAAAACCAGCTTGGTTACGTAGCAGGTTTCCTGTGTGGGTAAGGAAAGCCCCCCGTTCCACTGGCTGGAGGGGGAAAGGCGCAAGGCTCCAGGCCCCGGCAGGCCCACGGTTGCCCAGCGGAAGCAGAGTTCAAGAACTGCGCCGTGGGGCTCCTCCCGGGCAGGAGCTGGCGTTCCTTCCACCCGGGCAAGGCTCCTGAAGCGAGCACAGGCCCCGGCGCTCGCTTTTCTCCTGACTACCAACAGGTAACCACCTGTCACCTTGGGAAAAGGGAAAACAGGTTTCCTGACCGCCGTGCCTGGTTCTCCAGGAGGGGTTTCTTTCTGGGGAATTCCAGCTCTTTGGGTGCAGCCACAACACTTTATGGATATAGGGTTTACTTGCTGGGGCCGCCACTGCCAGCCCAGAGCTGGGGCCGCCCACTAATAGGGGTGCTGGTCTTCCAAAGCGCCAAGGCCGCCTGCACATCTGACCCCTCTGCTTTGGGAGGAGAACAGGGGTGCTCCGTCCTCTGGCAACAGAAGCCTCAGTATAGGGCCCTTAGACCCTGTACGTGACTGCATGGGAGAGGGGGAGAGAGCGCGCACGAGCATGTGGTAGCCTCTCTGTTCCTGAATCCTGCATGGACACTGCTGTACTTTTCCCCACTGGACATCCTGGCTTCCAGCCCTGGAGATCCGGGGTTGACGAGCTCCCCAGAGCCCGCCTACTGTGCCGGGGAGACTCGGGTTCCCCCCACCCATTACCCGCCTGGCAAGTACTTTGTGGTCCTGCCTTTGTCTCCCGGCCCAAAACACCCAGAGCTGTTCAAGTATTATTACTGTCTGTTATTGTTTTAACGGTCTGTTTTTCCCAGGACCATCTGGGGTTCTGCAGACCCAACAGCCTCCCTCCAGAGAGAGGGGCAAGGTGCCCACCTGCCCCTGACCTTCAGGCCCATCCAGCTTGGAGATGTGCCCACCACCCCCTGTTAGCAGC